>NW_027495291.1:0-98618 GCF_021521415.1 Bidens hawaiensis | reverse complement strand
GCTGCGCCAAAAGTGGCCTTTCAAACATAAGATAGGTCAGGTCAACAGCACAGAAGATAAGACATCACAAAAGTAAACGGCTAGATTAAACAGAAAACTCAAAGGGTTTAGCGCGAGAAGGCATCGAGCGCGTGAGCGCGAAGGCAGACAGAACAAACCTTAGCGCACCGCGGGAAGAACTATAATTCTAAGCGCGCCGCGGGAAGAACTATATTTCTTAGCGCGTCGCAGGAAGAACTATAATCCTTAGCGCGTCGCGGGAAGAACTGTATCCATAGCGCGCTGCGGGAAGAACTATTTTCCTTAGCGCGCTGCGGGGACAGTTCGCCTTGCGTATCGCAGTAACAGATGGTCTTCACGCAGGCTTCCTTGTAAGGAGTCTGGCGCGTGGAGCTGCGCAGACATCCTTAGGCGGGAAGAAACAAAGGACAAACAAAGAGGGGGGGGGGGGGTTCAAGGCTTAAGGGCGGAACAACGACAAGAGAGAGAAAGAGGCGGGACGGCAACAAGAGGGAAAAGAAGGCGGAGAGAAGAGAGAGGAAGAGGCGGGAAGGAAAATATTATTAGTAATATATATATTTTAAATGTCAAGTTTTAAAGAAAATAATTAAATTTTAAATCATAAAAAGAATCGGATCAGAAAACGGGTACCTGGGTCGGGTCGGATGGGGCAGATGTCACTGTCGTTCCTTGAAAAAAAAGTACGAAAAGACAGTTTATATAAAAATCCATTTTGGTAATACTTTTTCCTCTTCCTCGTTTTAGTAAAAAACTCATAACGAGTCTTCAAAACTTTTGGTTCTAGAGACAATATGATAATCCATAAATAACCTTCAAGATAAATCCCATGAGGAATGCATGATAAAAATTTTATTTGGGATTGCAAAACAATTCTCATAATATTTTAATTGGAAAAGGCAATAGTTTCAAAACAGATAGCATAAAGAAATGGTCTTCTTCACCATTTCATTGCTAGGTTTAAGCGGACCGATCGGACCGGATTTACAAACCGAAAGACGTTCTAAAATCTAAATAATATAAAAATTAATAACGCATATAAACAAAATATTAAAATATGTTGTGTTTTAGTGTGCATTTAAATTTTAATAACCTATTAAGACTTAAGCAAATAATATATGGAGTAATAAAAATGACTAATAAAATAAAATTTTGAAAAGGATTAAATGATTTAAAATTCATTTTTATCACTTGGTCCGCTTCACCAGTCCGACTTATAACCAGCCGGTTAAACTGGGGAACGATTAAGTGGGTTTAATCGGACGGTTCCATGCCCGGTTTCACGGCCAACCGTTCTGATTGGCTAGTCTGGTTCAATCGTGAAAACGAGGAAAAAAGCGAGTCATAAAAATGTGAACATCAATCCAAAACCGGTTAGGACCCGAAATCAAAAAAAAGTTAGTAAACGAAATAGTTGTAGCCGGTTTGTAATCGTACTGACTGTGGGTTATGGACAAGTTAGAGACTTTTAAATAAGAGCATGCTAACCGAAATGGGTTAATTTCAATAGAATTGTAACCAGCCAACCGATTATTAACGTTAGGGATACGATTTTTGAACTTTTTTAAACAATTATATAGCAGTCAGCAACCGATGTTTGTGTGTTTTGCCACATGTGTTAGTATAAATAGGTATTGGTGTATTGGTTTGATTACACCATGTCTCTAGCTCTCAAAATGTAAA
The DNA here is from genome assembly GCF_021521415.1 of Bidens hawaiensis. Taxonomy (NCBI): domain Eukaryota; kingdom Viridiplantae; phylum Streptophyta; class Magnoliopsida; order Asterales; family Asteraceae; genus Bidens; species Bidens hawaiensis. Next base: position 96,917 of record NW_027495291.1, on the reverse strand, counting down.
GCACTCAGAGACTATCGATGTCTCAATTCTTAAATGCTTACACGGCAAATGACACAAATGTGGTGTTGAAATGGCTCAATGCAAAAAATGTAGCGTGTTCCTCAAAGCCACGTCCAATTGCACTTTGAGAATTTATTTGAAAAAACAATGCAACACAGTGAAAGCAAATAATCAAGCACAAACGTCAACTGAAGTCACCAGAGACCCAAATAAAAACTAAACGAAGACAAAAATGATAACGAGTTTAAAAATAAATAAAGAACATAATTCTATAACTAAATTTAAAAAATAAATAAAAAAACATACTTTAAGTGACTTTATTTTATATTTGGCATTTAAGGCACCTAACAACATCGTATAAGTGGTATGACATCACAATTAATTCCCAGCCCATTCCCTACCCTATATCTATATATATCATATAATTACACTACAAATTATTGTTTTTTCTCTCTACTGTTTAATTAAATAATATTTTTTTATACCTTTATCATTATCTTTTAGTGAATCCTCAAATTTAACTTTCCCTTATAATATTTTCTCTCTCCTCTACTCACAACAACTCATAACCATACCATATAATTTACAAATTCTCCTCACATATTTTAAGGGAATGGCTGAGAATGCTCGTACTTGGTAACTGTGCAATGTGTTCCGCTTAGAAAAACCTTTTATTTTAATAAAAACTAGTATTATTACCCGCGCGTTGCGGTGGGTGCGTTAAACCGTGAAAATAGGGCGAGTTTGCATTCTGTTTTTGAATGTGCATAAGCTTCAACATGTAAGAAACACAGGAATATCATTATGCTTCGTTTTAATAGGAAAAACCAGCAATGACATCTTCGTAATGCCCGAAGTAACATAAAATAACTATCATCTGTGTCCAGAATTGTTTTTCGTATAAATAGATAATTTAATTCTCTAACCAATGATGGAATCGTAAGATGATATTTACAGGGATTGAATTATTAAACCCAAATTGTTAAGAGACGTAGAAGTCAGTTAACACCTCAAAAAAACAAAGAAGAAGCCACAAACAATGCAGACAATCGGTATCAGGCAGAAAGGGATGAAAAAGGAATAAAAAAACATGTTAGGGAGTTGCGAATCTGGTGTTGGTTGTTCTCACTAGCGAACCGTCAAATGATGTGGCCAAGCTGGTTGATTCGAAACAACCGGTCGTCGCCGTCTGCTTATGGCGTGTAAACCAAAGAAACAAAAGGGAAGTCAAAAATAATAGAAAATGCTAACCATCACTAAAGTATAGGACAAACATACAAAAACATATACAATAAATAATGACTAATATGTACAAATATAATTTTGAAAGGACCTATATGTGCAAAACAAAATTAAGTTTTAACTACCCATTTGAAAAAACTAACTCTTATGCACACATGTATTAAAGTTAGTGGTTAGTGGTTATGAATAGTAACCTTTGTGAGGTAACTAACATTTGCTTTTTAATATTTATATAATATCTAGACCTATATTTTATATAATTGTCTACCAAAAAAAGCTTAGGTGTTGTTCTCTGATCGCTCTCATCCCCCCCCCCCCTCCTAGCGTGCCACCAGATTGTTTCATCCCCGAATGGTGAAATTCTATGCATTTGACTCGTTTAAGTTAAAAATAAGCTAGTTATGGGTCTCACAAAACCCGGATAGCCCTTAAACAGGCTATAATATCTCATTTATTTGTGAAACTTTTTCATCATCAAACAATAATTTTCGCGGGTCATGAGTCTCACCAAACCCGGATAGCCCTTAAGCGGGTTATAATATCTCGTTTATTTGTGAAACTATTTTATTATCAAACTCTAATTTAATTTCTCTTATCTACATATTCTTCGTCGCCGGTCGATCCTCTCCATCGCCGGTTAACTTCCGATTACCACCCACCATCATCAACATCCCTCTCATGCATCAACCACCATCGTCGCCTACATCAACACCCCCTTCGAAGTTATCTTAAGTTTATAAAAGCATGTTTGATTTAGTTTTTAATCTTAATGCTCTTTTATACAAACCCAGGTTAAATGTTCGTTCATTTAGAATTTAAATGAAGAGTTAATGAACATAAACGGACATAATTGAATAAAAATAAACGAACATAAATGAACATATATGAACAACCATAAACGAACACAAGCAAAAATAAATTAATATAAATAGACACACTTAAATGAACACAAACGAACAAATATAAAGCATTTAGTAAATGATTCATTCAATGTTTTATTCAAAAATGAACATAAACGAACATAACCAAACATAAATTAATCAAAATAAGTCCAAGTATATTACAAACTTTCTTACAATAAATTATATTAAAATCCAAAAATAATATGTTCACGATATTAGAAACGACAAATACAAAAAAAAATAATAATGAAATAAAAAAAATCATGTAATATGCTAATATATCAATATAAAACATATATAAAAGAGTTAAACCACGTGATGACATTTTTGTAATTATGCTGAATAGCATAAACAAACTAAAGTAATTTATTATGCCATAAATTTATAAGTAATGTAAATACATTACACTATAGAATTTACAACTATAACAATTTCACATCAAAATTACGCTACTTGTAAATCCTATAGCGTAATTTCAATACTTTAGTTCTAGTTTGTAATATAGTGTAATCACGCTATAGAACTGTTTACCAAAATAATGACTTTGTATTTAATTCTAGAGTTAACTTGATTTGTAATCTTGTGGTCAACACCAATATGCAGGTTGAGACCCCCAATTCCATTTTCGGTGTTCTGGCATCCCGACATCTACATAGTGAGGCAGTTTAATCCCTGACGTTAACTCGAAGTGTAGGGCGAAGAGCTAAATTTTCTTTTCATACATAAACCTAATATAATATAAATAATAATTTTGCATTGAATCAGTAGACAACTTTTTGACCATTGAACCACTTTGAATATGTTTTGCCTTTATATCTAGATTTCTTTAATTGCAGTTTTTGATGTTGTGCTTTTCTAACCACACCGGCGGTGTGGCTACAAAATAGATTTAACCACTACGGATAGTGAAATTTGTGGCGTATTGTTGCCGCCATTCTTAAAAGGTGTTTTGTTTCTTAAAAGGCGTATTGTTGCCGTCAATGGCAGAGACTTGTAACACTCCGGTTTAAGTAGAAACGTTCAAGTGTGATGTACAGATTGTTCAAACACACGTGACACTATTTAAGTGATAATAATATCATTAATTTATTCAACTTCAAGTACACAATAGGGATGAGCATTTGGTATTTGGTACCGGTACCGTACCGGTACCGAATCGGTACCAAAGTTTTAAGTTTCGGGATCGGTACGGTATCGGTACCGGTACGGTACCGGTATATCCCGAATTTTTGCCTTCAATACCGGTACCGAACCGAATATTTCGGTACCGGTACTGTTACCAAGATTTGCGATTTTCGGGATCGGTATTTTCGGTACGGTACGGTACCAAGCTCATCCCTAGTACACAAGTTCAAAACAAGGAAATAACATTTAATAAAAGAAATTCAAAACATCTTGTCCATTATTTTTGTAACCTAAGTCTAGTGTCTTCATCTCGCTTCAACCTCTAATAATCGTACATATAACATGTATATAAAATAAAGTCAATTAACAAGTAGTTTGTTAGAATCACACAAGTTTGATATGTACGTGAAGAAAATCATACAATTCTATGAACAAGTGTAAAAACGCAAGTAAGGTCATTTCTAATTGGTAACAACCAACGTACTCAGATAATCGCATGCAAGGGTCCTTTCTAGTTGGTAACAACCAACGTACTCGGATTGCGGTCCCTTTTCCTCTCATAACACAACGGTCCTGAGTGAAAATGGGGGGGGGGGGGGGCATGATCATACTTATTGAAACCACCACTTGAAATTGAAATTGAAGCAAGTAAACACACAAGTCCATATAGGAATTGTAGTTTGAAAAAAAGTAACGTAGTAATTGCATTGAATAGGATATACACGCTACCCCCAAAATATAAAAGTGTTTAAAAAGGGGGTGTGAGAAAGTCACCTTTGATATAGAGGATAAACGGGAAACGAAATCCAAAAGTGCATCAAAAGAACCGAAACGAACGATCCTCGCGAACTATAAATTAAATAAATACGAAAATTTAAAAACTAACTAACGGGATTATAAGGGTTAATTATTTGTTGGTAATATGTGTTATTTTATTATAGCTTTTACTAATTTATGACATAGATTATTTTAATATTATTTTTAAGCTTAACGGAAATTTTAATGATTTATATTATTTTAATAACATAACACTAATATGAGAGTTATGGTATTTACAAGGCACGGATTTTAGATGGCGGTCTTATATCGCAAAAATAATTATGTTAACGAATTATATAAAACTAACGAATTAAAGTTAACGAATTGTAAAGCTAGCAATTAAGGTTAACGAATTATAAAGCTAAAGAATTAAAATTAGCGTAATGGAAATATAAACTAATTTCAACGGTTTAACGAATGTGGAAGTTAGGTTTTAGGTGATCATAAAGATAAATTATTATTTTGTAAGGCCCCGGGTGCCCTACTTTAGCGTTGGATTTACTCATAAACTCAGTTTGTTACAGTGGAAGCATAAACAATTTGCAACGGAAACTAAAACTTTGTACATAACAACTTCTTTCTCTAACTAATCTTCAATTTGGATAGCCTCGTGTGCACATCAAGCTTGCCACGTCATCACAATCCCTGCATGCATACTAAAAGTCAGCTATACACTTAGTGAGTTCTAGCATTTCTTTACTTTTCGTAACATACGATTTATAAATACATCACATCTTTCATACATTTATACATAAAATAACGTTTATAATTCTTTATTTACTTTCTCTATGTATGTCTGTCAATCGTTTCATAACTATTTTCATATACACTTGCTCATAACCGAGCCTCCTATCTTGCTCATAACCGAGCCATTGTTCCTTGCTCATAACCCGGCCGTCTATTCTTGCTTCTAACCGAGCCCCCTATCCTTGCTCCTAACCGAGCCATCTATTCTTGCTCCTAACCGAGCCATCTTTCCTTGCTCATAACCTAGACATATAAAGTTAGAGGGATTTGCCATCCTATCTTATTGTGCATGCATGAGGCCTGAAGGCTCTACGCATGAACGTATACACATTTCTCTAAACATAGCATTCATATTCTACGCAAGCATTAGTAGGGTTTGTTCCCTAACTCTTTCTATTCTATTAACTAACATTCAAACATTCAAATGTATATTAATAAATTAATATAAAAACACGCTCTTATAAGATATATATCATTAATTAAAATTTCATATATCTATTCTTTCACGTACGAGTATGCATACAGCCCCAAAAACGTTTAAAGGAAAAGGGGGGCTAGAACTCACCTATAGTCGGTTCTTCTCCGGGTGAAGCGTATTACCCTTCTTCAATTGAGCACGGCTAACTGTTTATTAACGTACAAGTGTTAACTTTCTATTTTGATATTTTATATTCTTCATTTAACAGAGTTAACTTTTATGTTAACTAATCCGAACTTATTATTTACGAAACCGACACCAAACTTTTTGGTTATGAAACAAATCGTTATTCGTTAAGATCTTTATAAGTTACGAACCCTAACATTCAAGTTAATGATTCCCTAACGAACTGGGTTAACGATTTCTTAGCGAACTTATATCTTAACGAATCCTAACTTTATTACTTTAACGAACCGAACTTTATTAGTTTAACGAACCCATCTTTTTAAGTTAACGATTCTTTTAACATGCTTATAAGGTAGCGGGTTCTTAACGAGTTTGTAGGTTATGATCCTTAAACGAGTCGGTTCTTGGGTTCGGGTTAAGTTCTCATATTTGAATCGAGTTTCAAGTTTTACTTAGGTACATTCGGGTCACATGGGCGTCGTTTAGGTTCCACTCGAGTCGCATAGGAGTCGTTTAGATTCCACTCGAGTCACATAGGAGTGGTTTAGATTCCACTCGAGTCACATAGGAGTCGTTTGGTTTCCACTCGAGTCACATAGGAGTCGTTTAGACTCCACCGAGTCACATAGGAGTCGTTTGGTTTCCACTCAAGTCACATAGGAGTCAAATCAATCCATTCGAGTCACATAGGATTCAAATCCATTCGAGTCACTTAGGAGTCAAATCCACTCCAACTAGAGTCGAATTCCAATCCACTCCAACTAGAGTCGAATTCCAATCCACTCCATCTATATTCGAATTACAATCCACTCCAACTAGATTCGAATTCCAATCCACTCCAACTAGAGTCGAATTCCAATCCACTCCAACTAGAGTCGAATTCCAATCCACTCTAAATAGATTTGAATTCCAACTTATTTATATACGTATATATACTAGTCCAGTTATTTAGATCGAGATCCAACCTTCTTACTTGGTTCAATTAGAGTTCACTTATGTCGGTTTGGCTCGGTTTGTTTTGTTTCCATCTTACAAGGTCCATTCGTTCATCTATTATTATAAAACAAGAACAAGATGAATATGAAATGAAGGATGAACCTTTAATCTAATACGTACCTTAAAGATTAGGTTAGATTAGATCCTGAATCTCTTAGAATCCTAGTTGAACCTTCTTAGATCTTGAATAGGAATCAATCTTTGTTAGCTCTCTAAAGATCTTGGATGGAATAGGAAGAAGAAGAGAGGTTTGTGTGTGTATAGGAGGTGTGTATGTGTCTGGAATCTGAAGATGGTGAAATGAAAATGTTTAGGGTTTTAGGGATTAAATACCCCAAGCCCATAGACCTTAGGCCCGTAACCATTCTCAAGTCCATATAACGAATCTAAACTTAACACTCCGTCCCATGATTATTTATCCAAAATAAATCACGACACACAATAAATAAATAAGAACTTCTCTTATTATAATATTCTTAAAAACACAGATGTTACAAATTTATACTTAATTTTATTTAATGTAAAATAATTTTATTTGATTTAAAATGATTTTTAATATTTTATTTGATTTTTAACAATAAAGAAATGGTTTAAAAAAATAATAAAAACATTTGCATTGACTTGGGTTCGAACCCAGGTTTGGTTGTACCATAATCATATGTCTTAACCACTAGACTAAGTCATTTGGTTGATAATATTACAGAAACAAAACTATATATGTGTTCATGAAAGTTCATCTTTACAACTAAACCCTAGATTTTAATTCGATCAATTGGTTCCATGTTTATTCAATCTAAGTTAGGGGTTTTAATTTTCGGTCAAAAAAGAATAAAAACCATATAAAATTTACCTGAATTGATTACGGATTGGCGGTGAACGACAATATGGCCGTAATCAAACTTGGATGATCAAAATGGGATTACAGAGAGTATGTAAGTGTATTTTGACTATTTTAGCAGGTTTAGATGCATGTTTAGGTCTTATTTATAATAACAATTCGAACGTGTCTTGATTAATTGATGTTAATTGCATTTTGGTTAATTCCGCGGGGTTTCGCGGCGGTTACGGGATTAATTCATGGATACAAGCCGTTATAACGTAATATAATTGTTGATTAGTGTTTGTTATTGAAGTCTATGATTGTTAAAACTAATTAAACGAGTCAAATGCGTGATTAAAGGGGGGGTTGTTTGGGGCCTTGCCTGCAGCGAACTCCGGCGGCCGGAGCTTTTGGACGGGAAACCGTGCTAGGGGTGAGCTGTGATTAAATTGATTTTTTATTATATTTTGAATGCACATTTACACAACAGGCCCCTATGCTTTAATACTTCTTCTAAGTTAATATTAATAATTTTTTTTGGTCCATGAACTTTGGATCGTGTTTAATAACGTAATATTACATGGATAATTTTTTGTAATATACTCATATACTTCGGATATCCTTTAATTAAGAACTTTAGATCCTCGTAGTTTCGTTCATTGAAAAAAATTAATAGAAAACGAACGAACGAACGATATACTTAAATTATCGGAAATATTTTATTATTGATAAAGGAAAAATAAAATACATCGATACGACACAACGGGTCGGTTTAACATATACAAATGTAAATTCAAATAAACAATAACGAATGTTACATGATACGAAACTCGAGAACATTAATATATATATATATAGGGTAAGGATCCTAAGAGAACCCTTGGCAAATTGAGAACTTTGAGAATCATTTTAGACCAATAAAAAAATCTCTAAAAAAATATTTAAAAATTATAAAACAAAAAAAACTAAAATTTTAAAAAAGTAAACAAACCAAAATTCTTATATTTCATTCCGGTTTCATTAAAAACACCGAAATTTTTGTTATTCGTATTATACCTATACACATATGTATACTTTGATTTAATCCCTAGTTTACGTAATGTATATATATGTACATTATCATTTACCTTAAATTATACATATGTGTATAAAAAAACATATGTGTACATATATATACATATTATACATATATGTATAATTTAGCTAAACCGAGAAATTTTTTTTTTGTTTTTTTTAATTCATACTATACATATAGACATATGTATACTTTTATTTAATCTCTAGTTTATGTAATGTATACATATATACATTATCATTTACCTTAAATTATACATATTATACATATAGATAATTTAGGTAAACCGATAATTTTTTTTTAGAAACCGGGATGATAAATAATAATTTTGATTTTTTTTTATTTTTGTGTTTTTTTATGATTTTTTTTTGTTTTTGGGTTTTTTGTGGTCCAAAACGGTTCTCATAGTTCTCAATTCCCAAAAAGTTCTCACGTGATTATATATATATATATATATATATATATATATATATATGCTTAAGTTTAGAAGAGAAATAAAATTACTGTGAGAAATGAATATGGACCACTAATTTTATTTTATGTTTTAAATGCTTCAAAATAAATAAAAAAAATGTAAATGCAACAATAAATGCATTCTCTCTCTTCAATTAATACAACTAATATAACCATAATAAATCTCTCTCTTTTCAATTAATACATCTAATATAACCAAAATAAATCCTCTTTAACTAATAAATATCAAAACATAATATCTTTTTTTCAATTGATATACATAGAAAAATTATTGTTATAAATAATAAAAAAAAAATATCATACAAATGTGTTCATTAAATATAAACAATGAATATACAACATACACAAAATTATATAACCTACACTTGTTTTGAGTAATAAAAACGTACAACATACAAAAAAGTATACAACTTACATATGTAATTCGACATCAGCAATTATATGCACTAGAAAAAGATACACACATCCTATACTTGTGTAGTTTATATGTTTTTCGTGTGTATGTAATATGTTTTCTTATTCTTAAAACACGTGTATGTTACATGTTTTTGTGTAGGTTGTATATTTTTTATTGACATTTAATGCTAACATATGTAAGATAGTTTTTGTATTATTCATCACAATGTACCTACGTGTAGATGGATATTGATATATTGAGTAGGAAGATATTGGTTTTGGATAGAAAAAATATTTATTGTATGAATAAATTGTATTTAAATGTGTAGGATAAAATTTTCGAGTGTAGGTTATATGTTTTTCGTGTGTAGGTTATTACTTTTTTGTGTGCGTGTGTAGTTTATTGACGCTGAATTTTGTGTGTCGGTTATATGTTTTTCGTGTGTAAGTTATATGTTTTCTTATTTTTAGAACAAGTGTAGGTTATAAGTTTTTGTGTAGGTTGTGTACTTTTTTGTTGATATTTAATGTAAACACGTGTAAGATAGTTTTTTGTTCTATTCAACACAATGTAAATACGTGTTGATGGATATTAATATATTGAGTTGGAAGAAATTGGTTTTGGATAAAAAGAAATATTGATGCATGAATAAATTGTACTTGTGTAGGATAAAAATTCAAGAGAGAAAAAAAAAAGTTATAAAAATAAATTAATTCTTATTTTCCAATTATAATAATTTGATTAGTTATACTAATTAAATAGATAACTATTATATTTATTAGTTATATTAACTGAAGAGAGGACATGCATTAATACTTTTTTCATTTATCTGTAAGCATTTAAAACCTAAATTAAAATTAGTGGCCCATATTCATTTCTCACAGTAATTTCATTTCTCTCCTGAACCATCCCCTATATATGTGTGTGTGTGTGTGTGTGTGTGTATATACACAAACAAGCCGAAAATTTGAAATGGATCGGGTTTTCAGGTTTGAAAAGTAATGTGATAGTGGAACTGATATAACATTAAATATATATAATTTCCGTGTACAGTTTGTATAATATTTTATTAGTTTTGTTCGTTTTTGATTAAAATTTGTATAATACTAACATATTTATATAATGTAGGTTCTGAGACTTAATCGTGGCTAAAAAGGGCGAAAAAAGAGCTAAAACAAGCCAAAACGGAGAACCGAAAGGATCTGGAACGGATCGGAATGCATCAGAATTGAACCGGATCGGGCCGGTCATCCCCTCCCATTGTGACAGCCACGCCGCGCAACCAAAGACCTATGTGGTGGCTGCGCGGCGCCTTGACATATATATCCCAGAACTTTCCACGTTTTGATCAGTTTTGGGCCTTGAAAACCTATATAAACACCTCTAAACTTAACTCTAAGCATACCCTGCGATTACCAGCCGAATTTGGAGATTACCAGAGCTTAGGATTTCTATTTTTGGCGGGTTTGAAGGCTAGGAATCATTCGATGAAGTTTTCATTGTTCGAAGACAAAGATTACGGGTTTTATCATCTATTTTCTTTTGTTTTCATTTATTTTCACCATAAATTCCTTTGAGATTATTATGTTTGATTTTTAATAAACTCCATCATAATTCATTCGGTTAAATAAACATTAAATTATCATATATCTTGGACATATTCATGAAGCTCTTTGTTCTTCTGAAAGATACTCATTTCTTCTTCTTCCAGCTTCACTGTTGCTTCAATGCCATCTCCACACGGAGTATCCATCAAAAGAATCATATTTGCATCCACGCTTCCAATTCCGATCATTACTCTAGCAGGTTTTCCCCACCCAAAATCCGCTTCAAAAAATGGAAACCTACACAAACTAGTAACCGTATAAGTTCGAGTCTGATCACTCATTAACGCCCGCGATGCTTTTACCATTATATCGCCTATTTCATCCACTTCTTTTACTCCTTGAAGCTCCATAATCTCTTTCCTCATACTACTAATCACATCATTCAACTCTACTTGACTCGAATCCTTGATATTCGTAGCTGTCACTACGAACAAGTTCCCTAGAGCTAATTTAGGGAAGTTAGCAGCGGTTCTACCTCTCAAGCTCACCATTCGATTCAAGCTCGAGGAGCCTGACTTTGTGGCGGCTGCACATTTAAATAATAGAGCTGTCAATGACTCGGCCCGAGTAGGGTTCAATGGACTTGCATAACCACCCATGGTGTTAATCTTGCTCTTTAGCTCATTTATTTTTGAATTCGGAAACACGAATCTCCGTGTTGCATAGGTAACTCCGGTTATTTCCGATTCCGGGAAGTCTAGGACTTTAAAGTTACCTAAGGAGGATGAAAAGAAATGAGGGTTTATTATAGATGGTTGGCCACCGCGTGTAACAGCGGCCCAGTGGTTGACAAAGTTCCCAAACGTGAACCCGTCAGCCACCTTGTGTGATACGGACACCGCCACTGCGGCCCCACCACACGAGAAATGGCTTAGCTGGACCGCAGCCATATTTGGGCTGGTTTTGTTAACCGCACAACCTAGAGCATTAGGAATGAGTTGGTCCAGGCTTTCATCCGGGTCTTTTTTGAGAATGAAGTCATCGAGTTGGGTGTCGATAGAAGCTTCGATGAACTCAACGCCTCCATCCCTACAGTCGATATGGGGTGCGGAAGGCGCAGGGAGCCTACCCGCAAATGGATAGTACTGTGTTAATGTTAGTGACAATGATTTCTTAAGGATGTTTTTGTCACTACTATTGTTGTAGTTTGGGTAGAAGAAAACAATTGGCATGTGAATGTCGGGATTGAGGTAATCAATTAATGAAAGATTGTGCTTTTTAAGGTGAGGAGGTGTTGGGGAAGATGGTTTAATGGTTTCTTGAGATATGATGGTGCTGTGAGGTTTCCTAAGTCTACCAAACCTTTGGATGTTTGCCATCATCCGGTTCATGATGACGGATGCAAGCGACACAGCGATATGATCGACGCATCAATGGTGGTGCATAGACATGCATATATATACACAAATGCATATATATTTTGATTCTTTTAATGTACAAAATTACAAATATAAATACAAATACACTTAATAATTTTAAATTGATCACATGGTTTATTTAATTAGATAATATAAATGGAAGGGCTAAATACTCATGATTAATTATATATATTTGCAACTAAAAGGTCATACTAATCGGAATCATTTATATTTTTCTCTTGCCAATTAAGCTAAAAGAACTCCACTAAAAACAAAAGGATCTAGCACCCAAGTTTAGATAATAGCATATCTCCCTGGACTCTTTGACCATTCCATTGTATTGTTTCCACCTTTCCGTTTTAACTTTCTTCAACTGTAATGCTTTGTTAAACCATTACATTTTATTGTTCCAGCTGCTCCTCAGTATAAAGATCACATATTATTCTGCATAGTCATCACCAGTAATACAATGGTCTTCGCTCTGTCACCACCAGCTACTCGGAATTTACATGTCACAATATGGTTTCTGTTAGAAATTTATGTAAGATGAATGAATATTTATTTAGTGAAATTATTAATAAAACTATTAATATAGTGAATTAAAAAATAAACTTTTGAGTAAAGTTTTATTTATATCATTTGATGATATTTACTAGATTTTATGTCTCAAATTAAGTGAGACCTTTCACTCATCCATGTTTATTGCATAAATTTGTCTAAAGAAAAAGAAGAGGAGTTTGGAAAAAAAATGATGATCATCAAAAGTAGCCTTTGTATATTTCATTTCCAAGAAATATAGGAGAGGAAAACTCTCTAAACTTCATCTTTATATTTATCAAGTTCTAGCACGATAAAATATCCGGTGAAGCCTCGGGCACGTAGCCTTCGCCGGCAGTACATACTGCTCCGGTTGTTGTACCCTGGGAGACAGACGCATTGGCGCCAAATCTGTTTTAAGAGACCCGTGTTGAACACAAATCCTCAGCCGCAACCGTCAATATTTTGTTTGCTCTTTATAATAGTCAAGGTGTTTAGTCGAAGACCAAATGTGATGAAGAAACAAGATAAGGATACTTCATGAAGACCCGTTAAAGAACTCGCTAAAGACATTGGAGCATATTAATTTTGAATATAAAGAGAAAAATCATATTTTATATTCAATTTATTCGTTTTGTAAATGGTATTGTACTAATTTATGTCCCATTACTAACGAGAGTTTCGTTAGTGTTTTACGTTATTATTTTATTTTTTAAATAAAAAGTGACCCATGTCCTACAGTTTCAGCAGGGCGACAACAACCAGGAATCATTTACCTCGTAGTTGAATTTTTTTCCTCTGGTCTTTGTTCTTAATTTCTTTTTCTTTCAGCCAGTGGCGGATCTAGACATAAATCTTAGAGGTAGCATTCAAAATTTTTTACCGTATTTCATACAACGTAAACGACACAAAAATAGAAACATGGTAATAAATATATTTAAGCACATAGGATGCAAATTTCTCCTATTTGGTTTTTGAAAGCTTGAAATCGAACCATTACACTCTCTTCTTTTACTTTATCAAATGTTTATCTTTTGACCGCACAAACTAAAACACCATTCAAATACTCATCACCCATTAGCTTGCGCAAACCCGTATCGATAAGCTTTATTTTAGAAAAACATATTTCAATGGTTGTGATTGCAATCGATAAAACCAAAGCTAGTTTCAATATTCGATGACCCAAAGGCATTCCACCCTATTTTGCAAATTTATCATCTTCCTTTAAAGTGTGATAAAATGTCGTCCAATCACCCAAAAGACACCATCTTTTTTCATTACTAAAATCATTCGGATGCATTCCCGAAAATGCCAGTATCTTAGATATGTCAAACTTGGAAAACAAATCTCATGTATTTAAACCAGACATATTTTCCAACAAACTAGTTGAGACCTCACTGAATCTATTTTTAAGTTCGTGAATTTGCATATCCAAAACTGTATAAAAAACTCAACCTCAAAATGATAATTCTGTTAAGCTTGTTTCTATTTGATGTTTCTCGTTAATGTTTTTTATTTTCTTTGGGCTATAAACTTTGTTTGGGTTTTATTTGATTTGGACTTTTAAAAAATGATGATTCTACTGAGTCTGTTACTGTTTGAGCATGTTATGTTTAATGTTTCTTGTTCAAACCAAAGAAAAAAAGGTTAGTGGTTTTCATTTGCTTTGGGCTATAAACTTTGTTTAGGCTTTATTTGATTTGAACTTTTAAATTGGTTGGCCTTTAAACAAACAGGGGTAACGTAATATTTTTATAGGGGTAACGAAATACGAAACCAACCCGAAAAGAAAAATATTTACATTACCGACGAAAAGCTGAGGGAGCGGAGGCTACCTCTAGTTATAAGCTACATCTGCCCATGCTTTCGGCTTTGTTCTTGGGCTCTAGATACCAGTTGCAAGGTTCTCGATTTAGCTTTTAAAATATTCGGCCGTTCAAAAGAAACGTGATTTATACTCTATATAATAATAATAATAATAATAATAATAATAATAACTGAATAAAGAATATGAGGTTCTCAATGTGAGGCTAGCCCACTTGATAAAGACATTTACCTTTTAGCTGAAAGGTCTCACGTTCAAAACTGGGTATAAACGTAAGTTAGGATTATTGGTGTAAAAAGAAGTAGGTTAAACATTTGCTTTAAAAAAAAAGAATTTGAGGTTAATCCCTAAAACGAGACCACTTTTAAAAAGAGCCACATATTTGTAAGCATCGAGACCATATCACATGGCTAACATAGCGTGCCTACTCAGCCAATTCACCAACTCCTAAATCCTAATAATCATTATCTTACTATCCTAGCTCCCTCTCATACACGTATAAAATTGAAAAACACAAAGGTAAGTTAAAATAATAAACTTAAACGTGGACTCTTCGTCATCATCAGGCAATCGAAGGACGCAAACATATTACCAATAGTTAGCGACCCAAACAAATGTCAAAGTCACTTACAAGATGAAAATTTTTTGAAACCAACTTGGTATTCAAAAGATTAATACTCGAATGCTTATGATAATAATAATAATAATAATAATAATAATAATAATACACTTGGTATTTAGATTTTTAAAAAAGTTAATGAGTACATGTTTTTAAAGAAAAATCAAATTAAATAATAAATTAAAAATTGTTAAAATAATCAATATCGATTCTTCATCGTGACTAGCACCATGTTCGTGAACCAATATCATGGGCAACGCAGCATCGTCCCGGTGTTTCACACGCGGTCGCAATGTCACCTAGGAGGCTAGAACGTCCACGTCTCACTGTAGTGAGACCATGTTGAATAGCCTAAGGTGTTTTGAAAGGTTCAAAGTTGTCAGGGGAAGAAGTTACAAAATTTGTAACTTAACTTATTGTCAAAAGTTATAAGGAGGTTGAAATAATGAATCTCAAACACCCACCAAGAATAAGAGTGAATATCACCGACTATATATGAGTTATTATTATTTGTCGATAGTTACCGACAAATTTCAACATGAGCCATTAAATAATAATAATAATTGAATACTAACTAATTTACACGGTATCTCTAACCAAGATTTTCCCACAGAGAATTTGGCCACCGCCTTTTCAGTTGCAAAAGGCTATTTGTGACCGATTTACAACAATCACAATTTATCTGTTTTTTGGTAGTGCTGCACATAAATTTTAATCCAGCAGGTCACGATAGCCGTAGTCAAAGATGATTGAACCACCGATCACTGTCCATAAACACACAAAATTGATATGATAACAAAGTAAAATATTAAGGTTATTGAATACAGCACCAAAGGAGTTAGGAGATTGAATATTGACACACTGCACCAACTACATGTCTATATGCAAAGTACAAAACTATATACTTCCACAAGCCGGTATTAACATTTGATTCCACAATATTTGACTACTAAACAATATAAAACATTCTCGAATTCAACACGCTAGTAAAATATACAATTGCTTGTCTTTTAAGGCATCATTGCATATGTCTAATGATTAAAAAAGCATTCTAATGATTAAAAAAACATGCAATTCATTTTAAATTTTATGCTCAAAATAATTAACTAATTTAAAATTTAAAATTATAATCGGAGTTTTTTTTCCCCCAAAGTTGGAGGATGGAAAAAAACTAATTTACCAAAATGGATGATTTGAAAAATATTTTTTAAAATGAGGTTGTTTTTATAAACTTACACTTTTACACTCCTAATCTTATTAAATAAAATAATTTCTATTACACATTTATATATATATATATATATAATATATATAAACGAAACCTCTAAAATCTTACGTGTCACGATATGGTCACTCCCCCCTTTTGTGGAAGCCACCAGATTGCTTGATTTTCAAATGAAGGTCTCTCATTGATTTAACCCAAATTCATGGGTATGGGTCTTACCAAAACCAAATAGCTCTTAAACGGGTTATAACATCTCATTAAATTAAAAATTAATCTTACCAATTATTTGATATGAAAATCCTATAAAATAGGAATATACTAAAATTTAATATCCAATTTAAAAAGAAAAATATATTATTTATAATTAATAAACAATTTTATAGTAAAAAACATAAGCGGGTCATGGGTCACAAAATCCAGATAGCTTTTAAACGGGTTATAACATATAATTTATTTATGAAACCCTTTCATCATCAAACTTTAAGTATATTATTAACTTTCTTACAATAAAGAAAATTAAAATTCAAAAAATAAATATTAAAAAACGAAAAATGTAAAACAACCATTCTCTCAAGCCATCAGATTGCTTTATTTGTAAATGAAGGTTTCTCACGCATTTGACCCGAATTCACGGGTAAATGTCTCACCAAACCCAAATAGTTCTTAAACGGGTTATAACATCTCATTATATTAAAAATTAATCTCATAAAATATTTGATATGAAAATCCTATAAAATAGGGATATACTAAAAATTAATATCCTATTTTACTTAAAAAAGGATATTATTTATAATTAATAAATAATTTTATAATAAAGAAAATAAACGGGTAATGGGTATCACAAAACCCAGATAGCTTTTAAACCGGATTATAACATATTATTTATTTGTGAAACCATTTTATCATCAAAACTCAAGTATATTAATTATTAACTTTCTTACAATAAATAAAATTAAAATCCAAATATACATATATAAATATTAAAAATGAATAATATAAAACAACCCCCGTAAAACGGGGGATAAAATCTAATATATATATATATATATATATATATAAACAGTTCCCAGTAACAAGTTTTGACAAGTTTTGACATTTGAAAAATAAAAAAAATAAAAGCTCTATTGTTTTCAATTCATTTTTCATCTATTTATATATATATATATATATATATATATTCACATTTATTGTTTTTTTATTTTTTTATTGCTTTATTATTGTTTTTTTTCAAGCCTTTTTTATTTTTCATATGAGCGTACAACATGTTTGTGTTTGATAAATCAAAATGCAACTGTCTTATGATAAAATTTTTCTTTTTTTAGTTGTTTTATACTTTTGTGATCAAAACGGATATTTTAAAATAAAATTTTTATATTAATTTTTTTCTTTTAAAGTTACATTTTCGTTATGATATAAATAATATTTGCGAAAAAATAACATCATTGTTAGTATCAATATAATGAGTATAATTCAAAACCGGTATCGGCATTTGCTTATATGATTTTCATTGATGTGTCTATTTTTTTAACATTTCGGTACAACTGTTTTTGAAATAAAGTTTTAATCAAAATAATTTTATTAGATATCATAAACTTTATGATTGCAAGTATCGAAGACAAACCAAGCTAATTCTGACTAAATAATGTTGGTACCAATATCGATATTAAAACCACTCCTATGTAAGAAAACAACTTAGAGAAAACAATAAAAATAGCAATAATAAAGCAGTTAATAAACAGAGACAATGAAAGCTAAAAAGAGTTTTTTCTTTTTTTTTTAATATGTATTATTCAGTCTTGATAAATAAAAAATAAATAATATGAATACAAAACAGTTTCCAAAAAACATTTTTGAATGATTTTGATTTAAATGAGCTGTAAAAACAAAACTTTTATCAATATTAATTCATTTTTTATCTATTTTTTATTAAATAGAAACTTTTAATCAAAATAAATAGTTGGATAAAATGGTTTGGGTTTTTCAATGGAGACCCAAGTTTGATCCTCACTTATATCACTTTGGTTGGATATTGGAAGGGGCGGACCCACATAGTGTGGATCGGGGTCCCGAGACACCAATGTTTTTTAAAAGTTTCTTAGACGCGTAATATTAAATTTTTTAAAGATCCCATAATAAATAATAGATGAAACCCATACAATCAATGTTAAGTTTAGTATGGTGATAAACTCCGTTTACAACTGTTAGGTCACGGGTTCAAGCCCTTTTTCACTTTTTTTAATCCTATGTTTTTATGTTGTATAATATTGTCAAATTGTTAAAAACTAGTCTATTACTTTGTCTTTTTTTTCTTTTTTTTTTGTTTATTTTGTTTATAATTTGTGCTTATTCTTAATAACTTAATATTTAGCATGTCCAACTTCTATATATAATAATTTAGTTATATTTACCTGATTGCAGGCTACTTATAACAAAAAAATAAAACATGTTGTATGTGTTATGTGGCTATGTCAATTTAAGCCAACGCTTCTAGCGTATGTTAT
Organism: Bidens hawaiensis; assembly: GCF_021521415.1. Classification (NCBI taxonomy): domain Eukaryota; kingdom Viridiplantae; phylum Streptophyta; class Magnoliopsida; order Asterales; family Asteraceae; genus Bidens; species Bidens hawaiensis. The sequence continues at coordinate 78,044 of NW_027495291.1, read as the reverse complement.
CATGGTTTCAAATGTTGCTTATCTTTATTAGGTCTTTTGTAATGCTAATCTAAATACTAGTTAACGCCACAAAGTGAATAGAAGAACTTTCACTTAATTGATGATAGTGTTAGATAATTTATCTTCATTGACTTTTCTCTTTTTACTCTAATTTTATCACTTCTATTTTTAGTTTTTGTTAATTTAATGAACATGTATTATTCTACAACAAATGATGTAATAAGATTTTTTGTTAAATTAATAGACATGCATTATTCGTTTTATTCGTTGTTGGTGATGATTATATAAACAATTGATGATTGATGTTAGCATTTATTATTGAAATAGAACTTTTTGTATTTTTATTTATTAATGAGTAATGATCATATTTTTTTATTATTGTATTGATTTTTATTATGTTCCTTGACCTGATTAGGACAACAACCGACCCGAAAAATCCAAACATCGAAAAAATAGGACCCTATTGAACAAACATCCTGGGTCCGCCACTCAGGTTTTCGTCTCACAGTGTGTTACGTCAAATAGTTCTGCTCTTGTAGCAGCACAACGACTATCAAGTGGTAGTCGGTGGTATGGTTTCTTGGGGAAACGTCCAATCCAAACTCTGATGCTAGCGTGACCCCAGTTAAAAAAGCATAATCTGGCCATAGTGACACAGCGGGCTCTCCAAATTAAAGAGTACGATAACTTAAACACAAAAATGAAAGTTGTCGTTCCTTAAAGAAAAGTACGAAAAGACAGTTTATATAAAAATCCATTTTGGTAATACTTTTTCCTCTTCCTCGTTTTAGTAAAAAACTCATAACGAGTCTTCAAAACTTTTGGTTCTAGAGACAATATGATAATCCATAAATAACCTTCAAGATAAATCCCATGAGGAATGCATGATAAAAATTTTATTTGGGAATGCAAATACAATTATCATAATATTTTAATTGGAAAAGGCAATAGTTTCAAAACAGATAGCATAAAGAAATGGTCTTCTTCACCATTTCATTGCTAGGTTTAAGCGGACCGATCGGACCGGATTTACAAACCGAAAGACGTTCTAAAATCTAAATAATATAAAAAATAATAACGCATATAAACAAAATATTAAAATATGTTGTGTTTTAGTGTGCATTTAAATTTTAATAACCTATTAAGACTTAAGCAAATAATATATGGAGTAATAAAAATGACTAATAAAATAAAATTTTGAAAAGGATTAAATGATTTAAAATTCATTTTTATCACTTGGTCCGCTTCACCAGTCCGACTTATATCCAGCCGGTTAAACTGGGGAACGATTAAGTGGGTTTAATCGGACGGTTAAGCAAATAATATATCTAGCCGGTTAAACTGGGGAACGACTTATATCCATGCGAAATTTTTTAAGCTGTGACCCGATTAATTTTATGATGTTTTAGCTCCTTGGACCCCGCTAGGGGCTGCCGCCCCTAGACCCCGCTACTAGGGGCGCTGCCCCCGGACCCCCGTTAGATGAGAGTTTCATTAACTTAGATGTAGGAAGTAGTAGTAATGGATAATTGACACGCGTAATGTATTGTACAGTTAGCCGTGCTCAACTAAGGAAGGGAATTACCATTAACGGCGAGAGAAACCGACTCCATGTGAGTTCTAGCCCCATTTCCTTGTTATGTTTTCGGGGCTGTGTGCATACTTCTAAGTGGCAGTTAAAAGGCTTATCTTAAGTGATAGGTATATGATGCGTGTATGATCGTGCATTGAAAGTTATTGCTATAGGATGGTTATGTGAATGAATGTGTATGTAAATATTATATTGGAAAAGGCAAGTAAAGTATGCGCTTATGATAGGGACCAGACCCTTATAATATCTGAGATGATAGGGACCAGACTGTGACATTCGTCTTTTTTTTTTCTCTCGTTTAATAAATGTATTTGTTTTATTTACCCGTCTTGTAATCGGATCTCCATATTTATTAAAAACGTAAGAGGATTTATTATGTCTTTCGGTTTTGTTTTATTGTTTTCTTACGCGTAAAAGAATCGAGTAATTTCACTTTTGGACCATAAACTTCAGTTTAATAAATTTCTGGACCCAACCCAAACCACAAGGACTTATTTGCAATACTTTTGAAAAATTATATTTTCTTTTTCTTTTTCCTTCGTTAGTTATGTGCTTGTTTACAAACCGATTCACTTATATCATACATGTTAATATTATTCGTGCATATTGTTTATGATTATACGTGAACTTGCTTGCAATGTGTTTATTGTTTTTATGGTGGAAGTTACGCAAATGCATACACATAGTGGGAGGGTCCGACGGGACGTACCCGTTCCGTCTAACGTTATGACCTCGGTTGTTTACGTAAGGTGGTTCTCATTTCCCCGACTTCAACGACTTCGGCTAAATGAACGGGAGGACGACATTACTTGCTTTCATTTACTTTACGCTTGAATTATTATTGCATTACGATTGTTGAGTCGCGAGTTTCCTATATATATGTATACACAAAAACTTATGAAAACTCACCAACTTAATTGTTGACAAAATTTATTATTTTCAACGTGTTACAGGTTGAACCGATGGTGTGCTAAGGACGAAGATCATTAGTTTGCCTTAGGATATTTGAAATAAAGAACTTGTTTACTTTTTGATGAAGTGCTATATTTTGTTTTTATTTATGAACAATATGTGTACTTTTGATGACATGAAATGCATTAAATATAATTATTGTCGCTTTAATAGCGTTACGAACTTTGAATGATCTGTACGTTACACCCGGGCGTATTCCGCTTAAAGCCGGGGTGTTACACAGACCCTTATAATATCTGAGATGATCGGGACCGGACCCTCATAATATCTGAGATGATAGGGACCGGACCCTTATAATATCTGAGATGATAGGGACCAGACCCTCATAATATCTGAGATGATAGTGACCAGACCCTTATAATATCTGAGATGTTAGGGACCAGACCCTTATAATATCTGAGATGTTAGGGACCAGACCCTTATAATATCTGAGATGTTTAAGATAGAATAGCTTATGGTATACCATAGGGTTTTATGAAAGAAAGTATGTAAGTACGTATGCATGTATATAAAGTATGTGTGAAAGAAGTAATAGCAAAGTAAGGTATGAATACGTATCTTCGGACACGTATGAGTAAGGATAAGAATGTATTGTATGTTAAATTGATTAACTAGAACTCACTCAGCGTAGCTGACTTTTAGTATGCACGCAGGCAGATAGGTTGAGACAGCTGGCTTGAGGCGGGACACATGGCACGAGCTAAAGAGACTGGCATATATGAAGAAGTGTCAAGACTATTTTAAGTTATGTTATGAAAAGACAATTTGTATGTTAAGACAAAAATGAATGTTTGTAATGTGATGTTGAAGTTTTAAATTATTCCGCGAAAGTTTAAATTAACTCTGATGTTAGAATTGTGTTTATGAGTAAATCCAACACCAAAGTAGGGTTACCGGGAACGGGGCCTTACATACACGAGTACTGATTCAAACAAAATAGGTACTTAACTAAAAGTATCTAAAATACAATCACTGAAAAATAAACTGTTACGGATAAGATAGGAACGCGATCCTATTTCCAATCTAACATTGTACAGATGTCTGATCGTCAATCCAGCCAAGGATCATATCAACCTCGGTCAGGTAAAGGAAAAGGGCCTATAGGGACAGCTTTACTTCTGATCCCTATATCTAGTAGTGAAGACTCATATCAGACCTCAATGGCGGAAAATTCAGATTCATTCGATTCCAACATTCCACTAGCCCATATCATGCGAAGACAAGATGTGCAGGGAACAAGATCAAATGGATCAAGTGGGTCCCAAAGATCAATAAAGTCAAAAGGAAAAGGGATAATGACTGATCAGGAAGAAAATCCTCAGGGGCAGGAATACTTCAATTATCCGATGAACCAAGATCCTTACTTTGCTCATCCTCAAAATGAACGCCAGAGCACAAATTATGAAGGAATGTACATCAGAGATGATTCAACATGTTATGAAGTCGATGTTACAAGAATAGCCGAAAAAATGCTCAATGATATAGAGATGGAAGAAGAGAAAGAGAAGGAAAAAGAAAAAGGAAAAGAAAAGGAAACAACTGGGAATACCAAAAAGGACAGCAAAATCAAGAAATTGATTGTCCGCTGGAAGAAATAAATAATAAGAATTGTAGTAGTTGTAACAAGTATAACTAATGATAATGTTGTGCATTTCTATAAACTACAATGATAAAAATAAAGAATATGTTTTAAATTCCTCGAATGTTGAACTTATCTTTAAATTTTATTGTAGTGTGTCAAGAGAAGGAAGTGCAAACTCTCAGAACAATCCTTCCAATAAAGTTGGAAGCGGAGAAAATGTTGACAATGAAAACAAGGAACTTCCCGCCAATATAAAGATGAAATCCAGAAAATGATACAAGAAGCTATCAAAGATAATTTTATCAATCAAAGTTAACTAAAATCTGATAAGGAAAGTAAAAGTAAATCTGTTCATTCAAGAAAGGAAGAAGTTTATGATAGCTCTGCATCTGATAATAACTCAAGGGACAAACCTCGAAAGAAGTTGAAGCATCAAATAGGATGCAACTTTAAGAATTTCCAAGCTTACAAACCTAAGGAATTTTATGGAGACAAGGATGCTATAGCCGCTTTAAGATGGCTTGAGGAACAAGAAGCAATTGTCTACATTAGTAAATGTACAAACGAAGAAGCTATTCAGTATTCTTCTCAAATGTTTAAGGGAGAAGCTCTTGAATGGTGGAATACCCTGATCTGGAATAATTGAAGAGAAACAATGTACAATCTAAGCTGGGAAGAATTCAAAGATCTTGTTATAAAGAAATATTGTCCACTTCATGAGATGGATCGAATTCAAACTCAGTTGTGGAATCACAAGGTTGTTAGAACAAATCTCAGGGAATACAATACTAAATTCCTTGAATATTGCCGACTAGTTCCACATCTAGTTACTCCGGAATATAATAAGATAACACGTTATATATATGGGTTTCCAAGAGGAATAAGAGACTTGGTAAAGCTAATATGCCGCAAACAATTGAGTCGGCCATGGAAGTAGCCGGATACTTGCTTAATAGCATGATAAGAAATCAAGAGGAAGAAAAGAAAGAAGAAAAAGAAACCAAGAAACCGAAAGATTACGAGAAGATAGAGAAACAAGGAAATATTTCAAAATCCACTTATAAAATTTGTGGAAGAAAACATTTTGGGAAATGTCGACGAGAAGGCACAAATAAGTGTGCATACTGTAATAGAGAATGTCACATAATACAAGAATGCCGAAAGAAATCAGGAGTATGTTACATATGTGGAGAAACTGGCCACTTCAAAACAAATTGCCCGAAAAGAAAAGCTAATCAAGACTGACACTAATGTCAGAAGAAATCATAAATATCTAACAACGAATAACATAGTTAATTTCTGTACATTAGTTGTAACTCGTTCTGAAAACGAGAAGTTTTGTAAACTAAGAAAGGGTATTTAATTCCCTCTGTTCTAAATAAGATATTAGCATACAAATCTTGTTAATACACAAGAATGCTTGAAAGACAATTGAATGACTGAAATTAAAGCTGACATTCAAAATTGATTAACATGTTAAACTGGGTTATCGTCTGACAGATTCATCCAGATGGAATGAACTATCTTTATTAAGCCAAGACGTATTAAACTTCATATGTAAATACAAAATATAAAACGACTATAAAACTCTATTAAGGTTAAGTGAAACCTAAGAGTCTGCTAAACCGAATCAGACTTAAAGTCTGCTGATCAGACCAAGAGTCTGCTGAATTGAATCAAACATAAAAGTTTGCTGATCAGACTAAGAGTTTGCTGAAATAAATTAAGCTTAAAAATCTGCTGATCAGACCACGAGTCTGCTGTCACGAATCTGCTAAACTGAAACAGACTTAAAGTCTGATGATTAACCAAGAAACACCATCTAGATATTTATGCAAGCCTATTAGGTTAATAGCATACTGAGGGAACAAGATTCTGAATGTCACTGATGTTACAAGATATCAAAATATGTAAAGATAAAATATCATTGAAAAGAAATCTTTGGGAAATACTGTTAAAGGAATGATCAATAAAGATTGATCAAAAAGTCAAAGGAACTCGAGAATGTTTAAGAGACATGATTGTATAACATATCAGATATGATTGCTCAAAAGTACAAAGGTACTGTATGATACAAGAAAAACAAATGATTGGAATCAAGAGATGGAATTGATTCGACAGATCAAATCCAGGAAGCAATAGAGCTAACATTGGTAAATGTTTAAAATACAAAAGGTAAGGTAAATAATTAAGCACAACTGGCCACTGTGTTTAGCAATTTACAATTACTTATGATATTCTGACCTATTGACTAATTACATCAATCGAGATGTAAAGATTAGCACAGACCTGAGAATTTTCATCATTATGCATTGAAAGATAAACACAAGAATCAGATTAGATAGAATCTAATCCTGAATTAACGAAGTAAGAACATCCATATCTAAGACAAACGAATCTCGAGGACGAGATTCATTCCAAGGTGGGGAGGATGTAACATCTAGGAAAACCCCACATTTATTTTGGACTAAAGTTGTCAACTTTGAAAATTGAAGGATTAAAAATATTCACAAGACATGTAATAGGAAAAATAAGATAAGAAAATAAAGGCATCTTATCTTAAGAAAATAAGAAAATCCATCCCACATGGAAAGATGGAAGAAAAGCAAATCATTCCCCATGGGTATAAATAAGGAATGGAATTTTCATCCCACATGGAAACAAACAAAGAAATGGTAGCTCTTTATAAGGAAGCAAGTTTCCATAGAAATGTTTTAATGTGGCTAACCACTCTCCATAGTCCTAGTGGAGGGTGGGAGCACCCGACTCGCACGGACTCGGACTCGGACTCGGACACGGACACGGACACGGACTCAGGTGATGGGCGTAATGTGGCATTTTAATGGCGCACTTGGCACTTCGCACGCTCGCATCGCCGCGAGCCGCATAAGGGCCGCCTTAGTATTTTCGGAAAATGGAAGTATGATCAAGAAGTAGCAAGTTATCAAAGACGAGGGACTAAAAAAATTTGAGTTCTGGAACCCATCGCGCTACGCGATGAACCCAGGCTCAAGACCATCGCGCTATGCGACGGTCCATGATGACGCAACAAACACGTGTTGCGACGGGATGACACGTGGTAGACGCTAGGGCTGAGTCAGCAACTACGCGTCGTTTCTCTGACATCGCGCTACGCAATGGCTTAAGACAAGGGACCATCGCGCTACGCAATGGTACCTAAATTCAGCTATAAATAGGGGGTTCACGGCACACTCCCATCTCACACCAAAATCACACAAACACACTTTCACACACATAGTTAGCCTCGGTTTGCGTGCCGACCTCGTGGAACGTGCCAAACGCCGAAGCTCTGAAGGGTTTGGCTGTAGAACGCGATATAGAGTAGAAGTCCGATCGATTAGTCATAGGCATATAACTCCAAATACCCGTGTGAGGTAGGGGTTCTGTTTAAATAATATTTTATTATTATTATAATAGCTTAGACTATAGTCGGGAGTATAGCCCGAACCTTGATTACTGATAAGCATAATACAACTTTTCATAAGCAAGGGTTATAGTTAAATTATTGTTTCTTTACAATTAAGAAACATAATCATTTACATGCAAAGGTTATAGTTAAATAGTATTTCTTAATGATTAAGAAAGATACTATTCATTCACACAGGTAAAGTAATGTTTCTTCTTGAAAAAGAAACCTGTTATAAATGTATCTTCCTGAAGATGAAACCTGATATATAATTAATAAATAAATAAAGGGACTAAATTTCCACATGTTTTATACAAACAAATGATTTGTCAAGGTTGCAGCTATTCAAAACAGACTACGGGGTCTGAAGCTAGATCGTAGATCTAGATATTTATACAAATGTTATTCTCGTATTATAGGTCCGAGATAACAATCAATCACTGAATTTGAAAGCTGAAAACAGAAACCGGAATCAGTAACAGAAACTGATTTAAAGACAGGGGTCAGTAGCAGAAACTGATCAATAGACAGGAATCAGTGTCAGAAAATGATTACAATCATAAAAGGTGAATACGACCTAACCTTTTACAACTCTTTTAGAGTCTGAACTGTTTACATAGGATTTACGAATCCTTAAAACTTTGTGTTACAATCATGAGAAACGGGCATACTCAAATTAAAAGTATACATGTGTCGGGGTGTGACATAAATCGTCAATGAAGGAGATGAAATTTGAGATTGCAGAGATGGTAGCTGATGTTTCAGTAGTTTTTAGGGGTTTATGACATGTTTTGATTAAATATTAAGGGTTAAAACTTGTTTAGATAGTATGTAACTCGATTAAGAAACGAAATAACTAATTGATGACGAAATTGTCACACCCCAAGCTAAGGAGGAAATTCTGGGCGTGAGCCGATTGTTCAAAGCTCAAAGGTACTATCATAAAATAAATATGATAATATCTATTAAATTAATTATTTCAAATTACAGTGCGCAAACATTCATAACACAAACAAATAATCCAAAACAAATAAAATAATCCAAACAAAATTTAAATAAATATAGCCTTTACTAAATTCCCTATGGTCTTGCTATAAGAATACTAAGATATGTGGCTGGTATATATGACCATGGGCTGCTATATGAATCATCAAAAGATATTGTGCTTGAAGGATACACCGATAGTGATTAGGCTGGATCTTATGAAGACAGGAAAAACATCTCAGCTAATGTATTCTCGATTGGGTCAAGTGTAGTAACATGGAGTTCAAAGAAGCAAAAGCTTGTGGCAATATCGTCGACTGAAGTAGAGTATATTTCTGCTAATTAGGCTGCTTATCAGGCAGTGTGACCACGTAAATTTCTGCGTGATTTTGGACACGATCAAAAAGAAGCTACAAGAATTTATTGTGACAATAGGTCAGCTGTGTTTCTAACCTAGAACTCAGCTATGCATCAGCAAAGTAAGCATACAGACATCAAGTACTGTAGAAACGTGAAATGAATCTGACCTGACCCATGACGATGTTTCCACGGACTTCGAGATGAACGAACCACGACTTGCTTGCTTCTGCTCCGACCGCTGCTGTGATCTGCTGTGACTTTTGGGGGTGTGGAGGTGACCGCTAAGAAATCCAGAGGATCTCTTGTTCACAGACACAAAAATATGGTGGTGGCTCTTATTGAGCTATTTGCCAACCCTTGATAAGGAGGTGGAGACCTCCTTATATAGGGAGCCTCATGGCCACCATCATGGTACCCTAATGGGCCTAGCCCAGTTAGGGTTACCTCCACAAAACCCCCTCAGCCCAAAAACAAATGTATTAGCCCATATAATAAAATAAGCCGAAAACACAATAAATTAGGGTTCTTAGTACCATACCCCGACAAGCCCCCCAAGTCCAGTGTTGCTCCTAGGCGTGCAAGCGTTTAGGTGGAGCACTGGACTTTATAAGGTGTGCTAGATCGTGAGGCGGTTTCTTCCCTTTTCTTCGGCCTTGTCTTTGAGTTTTGGGAGGTTTTCTCCATGATGGTGACATGTTGTGATCCTTATGATGATGATGGTGCACTAGTATGAATAAGATATAGCACGCATCATAATAATAGTGGCACGGGGCCAGATAATAAAGCTTGCGCGCGAGGCGACTTATGAGCTATAATAATAACAAAAGCCTGCGTGCGAAGCGACTTACGAGCTGAGAATAATAAAAGCCTGCGCGCGAGGCGACTTACAAGCTGAGAGTAATAAAGCTGGCGCGTGCGGCGACTTACGAGCTAAGAATAATAAAGCTTGGCGCGCGCGGCGACTTACGAGCTGTAGAATAATAAAGCTGGCGCGTGAGGCGACTTACGAGCTTGTAGAATAATGAGAGCCTGCGCGCATGGCGACTTACGAGCTGTAATAATAAAGAAGCTGGCGCGCGAGGCGACTTACGAGCTTGTAGAATAATGAAGCTGGCGCGCAAGGCGACTTACGAGCTTGTAGAATAATGAAGCTGGCGCGCAAGGCGGCTTACGAGCTGTAAAATAATAAAGCTGGCGCGTGAGGCGACTTACGAGCTTGTAGAATAATGAGAGCCTGCGCGCATTGCGACTTACGAGCTGTAATAATAAAGAAGCTGGCGCGCGAGGCGACTTACGAGCTTGTAGAATAATGAAGCTGGCGCGCAAGGCGACTTACGAGCTGTAAAATAATAAAGCTGGCGCGTGAGGCGACTTACGAGCTTGTAGAATAATGAGAGCCTGCGCGCATTGCGACTTACGAGCTGTAATAATAAAGAAGCTGGCACGCGAGGCGACTTACGAGCTTGTAGAATAATGAAGCTGGCGCGCAAGGCGACTTACGAGCTTGTAGAATAATGAAGCTGGCGCGTGAGGCGACTTACGAGCTTGTAGAATAATGAGAGCCTGCGCGCATTGCGACTTACGAGCTGTAATAATAAAGAAGCTGGCGCGCAAGGCGACTTACGAGCTTGTAGAATAATGAAGCTGGCGCGCAAGGCGACTTACGAGCTTGTAGAATAATGAAGCTGGCGCGTGAGGCGACTTACGAGCTTGTAGAATAATGAGAGCCTGCGCGCATTGCGACTTACGAGCTGTAATAATAAAGAAGCTGGCGCGCGAGGCGACTTACGAGCTTGTAGAATAATGAAGCTGGCGCGCAAGGCGACTTACGAGCTTGTAGAATAATGAAGCTGGCGCGCAAGGCGGCTTACGAGCTGTAAAATAATAAAGCTGGCGCGTGAGGCGAGCATGCTTGAGCATACTTGATGTTTGAGCATGCTTGATGCGTGAGCATGCTTGATGCTTGAGCATCGATGCGTGAGCATGCTTGATGCTTGAGCATCGATGCGTGAGCATACTTGATGTTTGAGCATGCTTGATGCGTGAGCGAACCCAGATCTGATTCAGCACAGATATGAGGGTTTTCCCCAAAATATCGGGTATTTCTTCCTGTGTATTCCCAGATCATTGTTCAGATCCGATAGTATTTCTTCCTGTGTATTTCTTCCAACAGATCTGATAGTATTTCCAGATCTGGAAATATTTTTTAGATCTACGGAAGAACATATCTGAGAGAAGAAATCGTAGATCTGAGATATCGATGAACAGATCTGGAATATTGATGAACAGATCTGAGATATTGATGAACAGATCTGGAATATTGATGAACAGATCTGGAATATTGATCCGTATATCTGAGATCTTGATGAACAGATCTGTAGATCTTGATGAACAGATCCGTAGATCTGATGAACAGATCCGTAGATCTGAGATGCTGATGGACAGATCGGAGGGCCGAAACGAGAAGCGAAGTGTGGTTCATTGCCGTCCCACGGATGGCGCCAAATGTAGAAACGTGAAATGAATCTGACCTGACCCATGACGATGTTTCCACGGACTTCGAGATGAACGAACCACGACTTGCTTGCTTCTGCTCCGACCGCTGCTGTGATCTGCTGTGACTTTTGGTGGTGTGGAGGTGACCGCTAAGAAATCCAGAGGATCTCTTGTTCACAGACACAAAAATATGGTGGTGGCTCTTATTGAGCTATTTGCCAACCCTTGATAAGGAGGTGGAGACCTCCTTATATAGGGAGCCTCATGGCCACCATCATGGTACCTTAATGGGCCTAGCCCAGTTAGGGTTACCTCCACAAAACCCCCTCAGCCCAAAAACAAATGTATTAGCCCATATAATAAAATAAGCCCAAAACACAATAAATTAGGGTTCTTAGTACCATACCCCGACAAGTACCACTATATACGAAGCCTGATTGAGTCTAAGCAAGTTAACATCGACTCATGCTACACAGAGGAACAATTGGCTGATGGTTTAACAAAACCTCTTGGGGTGGAGCAGGTCAATCGATTAAGGACAAGGATGGGAGTAACAAAGTTTATGAATTAAGCAGGGGTGTTAGTGGATTAATTCAAAACTTAGTGCACGTGTGGTTGAAATAAAGAAGGCTGAGTCTAGGTTGTCCTATTCTTCAGCTTGTTTACGTTTGAAGTTGTTAGTCAATTTCTATTTATTTGTTCAGCTTTTTATGTTTATGAACGTCGTATGATTGGCTATATAAAGCCCAGTTTATTATTGAATAAATATATCGCATTTCTCAATCTCTCTTTTATCTCTCTATCACAATTCTATCAAAACCCTAATCACTCAAATCCATCTGATTACAATCAACAACCTTTATTTGTATGATCTGATCCAACATACATGCATATTTTTTAACGACGGAATTATATTAATTAACATGAAAAAAACATATAATATTCTTTTGAAAACCAAATTTCTTTTACTTTGTCCCGACCTTTGGTTGTTTAAAAGCGGACTTCAACATTCAAACTCAACGTAACAAATCAGTTTTAATAAACTCCATCATAATTCATTCGGTTAAATAAACATTAAATTATCATATATCTTGGACATATTCATGAAGCTCTTTGCTCTTCTGAAAGATACTCATTTCTTTTTCTTCAAGCTTCACTGTTGCTTCAATACCATCTCCACACGGAGTATCCATCAAAAAAATAACATTTGCATCCACACTTCCATTTCCAACTATTACTCTAGCAGGTTTTCCCCACCCAAAGTCCGCTTGGTTAAATGGAAACCTGCACAAACTCGAAACAGTATAAGTTCGAGTTTGATCGTCCAGCAACGTCTGCGAAGCTTTTACCATTATATCGCCTATTTCATCCACTTCTTTTACTCCTTGAAGCTCCATAATCTCTTACCTCATACTACTAATCACATCATTCAACTCTACTTGACTCGAATCCTTGATATTCGTAGCTGTCACTACGAACAAGTTCCCTAGAGCTAATTTAGGGAAGTTAGCAGCGGTTCTACCTCTCAAGCTCACCATTCGATTCAAGCTCGAGGAGCCTGACTTTGTGGCGGCTGCACATTTAAATAATAGAGCTGTCAATGACTCGGCCCGAGTAGGGTTCAATGGACTTGCATAACCACCCATGGTGTTAATCTTGCTCTTTAGCTCATTTATTTTTGAATTCGGAAACACGAATCTCCGTGTTGCATAGGTAACTCCGGTTATTTCCGATTCCGGGAAGTCTAGGATTTTAAAGTTACCTAAGGAGGATGAAAAGAAATGAGGGTTTATTATAGATGGTTGGCCACCGCGTGTAACAGCGGCCCAGTGGTTGACAAAGTTCCCAAACGTGAACCCGTCAGCCACCTTGTGTGAACGGACACCGCCACTGCGGCCCCACCACACGAGAAATGGCTTAGCTGGACCGCAGCCATATTTGGGCTGGTTTTGTTAACCGCACAACCTAGAGCATTAGGAATGAGTTGGTCCAGGCTTTCATCCGGGTCTTTTTTGATAATGAAGTCATCGAGTTGGGTGTCGATAGAAGCTTCGATGAACTCAACGCCTCCATCCCTAAAGTCGATATGGGGTGCGGAAGGCGCAGGGAGCCTACCCGTAAATGGATAGTAGTGTGTTAATGTTAGTGACAATGATTTCTTAAGGATGTTTTTGTCACTACTATTGTTGTAGTTTGGGTAGAAGAAAACAATTGGCATGTGAATGTCCGGATTGAGGTAATCAATTAATGAAAGATTGTGCTTTTTAAGGTGAGGAGGTGTTGGGTGTAGAAATCTGACCCGACCCATGACGATGTTTCCACGGACTTCGAGATGAACGAACCACGACTTGCTTGCTTCTGCTCCGACCGCTGCTGTGATCTGCTGTGACTTTTGGGGGTGTGGAGGTGACCGCTAAGAAATCCAGAGGATCTCTTGTTCACAGACACAAAAATATGGTGGTGGCTCTTATTGAGTTATTTGCCAACCCTTGATAAGGAGGTGGAGACCTCCTTATATAGGGAGCCTCATGGCCACCATCATGGTACCCTAATGGGCCTAGCCCAGTTAGGGTTACCTCCACAAAACCCCCTAAGCCCAAAAACAAATGTATTAGCCCATATAATAAAATAAGCCGAAAACACAATAAATTAGGGTTCTTAGTACCATACCCCGACAAGCCCCCCAAGTCCAGTGTTGCTCCTAGGCGTGCAAGCGTTTAGGTGGAGCACTGGACTTTATAAGGTGTGCTAGATCGTGAGGCGGTTTCTTCCCTTTTCTTCGGCCTTGTCTTTGAGTTTTGGGAGGTTTTCTCCATGATGGTGACGTGTTGTGATCCTTATGATGATGATGGTGCACTAGTATGAATAAGATATAGCACGCATCATAATAATAGTGGCGCGGGGCCTGATAATAAAGATTGCGCGCGAGGCGACTTATGAGCTATAATAATAACAAAAGCCTGCGCGCGAAGCGACTTACGAGCTGAGAATAATAAAAGCCTGCGCGCGAGGCGACTTACAAGCTGAGAGTAATAAAGCTGGCGCGTGCGGCGACTTACGAGCTAAGAATAATAAAGCTTGGCGCGCGCGGCGACTTACGAGCTGTAGAATAATAAAGCTGGCGCGTGAGGCGACTTACGAGCTTGTAGAATAATGAGAGCCTGCGCGCATGGCGACTTACGAGCTGTAATAATAAAGAAGCTGGCGCGCGAGGCGACTTACGAGCTTGTAGAATAATGAAGCTGGCGCGCAAGGCGACTTACGAGCTTGTAGAATAATGAAGCTGGCGCGCAAGGCGGCTTACGAGCTGTAAAATAATAAAGCTGGCGCGTGAGGCGACTTACGAGCTTGTAGAATAATGAGAGCCTGCGCGCATTGCGACTTACGAGCTGTAATAATAAAGAAGCTGGCGCGCGAGGCGACTTACGAGCTTGTAGAATAATGAAGCTGGCGCGCAAGGCGACTTACGAGCTGTAAAATAATAAAGCTGGCGCGTGAGGCGACTTACGAGCTTGTAGAATAATGAGAGTCTGCGCGCATTGCGACTTACGAGCTGTAATAATAAAGAAGCTGGCGCGCGAGGCGACTTACGAGCTTGTAGAATAATGAAGCTGCCGCGCAAGGCGACTTACGAGCTTGTAGAATAATGAAGCTGGCGCGTGAGGCGACTTACGAGCTTGTAGAATAATGAGAGCCTGCGCGCATTGCGACTTACGAGCTGTAATAATAAAGAAGCTGGCGCGCGAGGCGACTTACGAGCTTGTAGAATAATGAAGCTGGCGCGCAAGGCGACTTACGAGCTTGTAGAATAATGAAGCTGGCGCGTGAGGCGACTTACGAGCTTGTAGAATAATGAGAGCCTGCGCGCAATTCGACTTACGAGCTGTAATAATAAAGAAGCTGGCGCGCGAGGCGACTTACGAGCTTGTAGAATAATGAAGCTGGCGCGCAAGGCGACTTACGAGCTTGTAGAATAATGAAGCTGGCGCGCAAGGCGGCTTACGAGCTGTAAAATAATAAAGCTGGCGCGTGAGGCGACTTACGAGCTTGTAGAATAATGAGAGCCTGCGCATATTGCGACTTACGAGCTGTAATAATAAAGAAGCTGGCGCGCGAGGCGACTTACGAGCTTGTAGAATAATGAAGCTGGCGCGCAAGGCGACTTACGAGCTGTAATATGATGATAATGACTGGCCGACAAGGGCCTCTTCTACGCAGGATGACTATCCCGGCTTGTCTTCAAAATAATAATGGAGGCACAAACGGCCAGATAATAATAATGATGTCACAGGTGCTTGCGCGGCTCGTGGCCGAACCTTTTAGTATGGCGCGTAGCCATATTGATTTATGAGTATTCCACCCTTGGCGCGAGGCCTGTGGGTTTATGAGTATTCCATCCTTGGCGCGAGGCCTGTGGGTTTATGAGTATTCCACCCTTAGCGCGAGGCCTGTGGGTCTATGAGTATTCCGCCCTTGGCGCGAGGCCTGTGGGTTTAAAAGGATTCCCAACTTTTAAGTTTGAGCTAAGGCTCATATTTTTGGGCTAAGGCCCTGACGTTTTAGAGTTAAGACTCGTCAACGCGTTTGAGCTTGAAGCTCGCGCATGTATGTTTTACTTCGTTTTATTTTTAGTTTGATGTCAATATAATGTTGTCATATTGCTCAAATTAATAAAAGGAAGTGTGAAACATGTATGCAAAAACATGTATGCGGTGGCGCGAATGCAAACCGCTGTGGCGAAGAGTGATCGCCGGGAGCGCGCATGCGGAATCCGAAGTTGATCCGCGGTGGTGCGCCTGATCTAAAGATTTTGAATGCGTGAGCATCTGTGATGTGTGAGCATGCGTGATGCGTGAGCATGCTTGATGTTTGAGCATGCTTGATGCTCGAGCATGCTTGATGTTTGAGCATGCTTGATGCGTGAGCATGCTTGATGCTTGAGCATCGATGCGCGAGCATACTTAGATGTTTGAGCATGCTTGATGTTTGAGCATTCTTGATGCTTGAGCATCGATGCGTGAGGATGCTTGATGCTTGAGCATGCTTGATGCGTGAGCATCGATGCGTGAGCATGCAAATGTTTGAGCATGCTTGATGCTTGAGCATGCTTGAGCATGTGCTATGCGCCATGAGCATAGGTTTTGGCTGTCTTCATGACATCTTGATTTTAAGCCTCGGTCTGTATCTTGTGGGTTGACCTTTCGCGCGCTTGGTGCCTGCGCGCATGTTTGAGCTTGCTTGATGTTTGAGCATGCTTGATGCGTGAGCACGCTTGATGCTTGAGCACGCTTGATGCTTGAGCATCGATGCGTGAGCATACTTGATGTTTGAGCATGCTTGATGCGTGAGCATGCAAATGTTTTAGCATGCTTGATGCTTGAGCATCGATGCGTGAGCATACTTAGATGTTTGAGCATGCTTGATGTTTGAGCATTCTTAATGCTTGAGCATGCTTGATGCTTGAGCATCGATGCGTGAGCATACTTGATGTTTGAGCATGCTTGATGCGTGAGCATCGATGCGTGAGCATACTTAGATGTTTGAGCATGCTTGATGTTTGAGCATTCTTGATGCTTGAGCATGCTTGATGCTTGAGCATCGATGCGTGAGCATACTTGATGTTTGAGCATGCTTGATGCGTGAGCATCGATGCGTGAGTATACTTGAGGCTTGAGCATGCTTGATGCTTGAGCATCGATGCGTGAGCATGCTTGATGCTTAAGCATCGATGCGTGAGCATACTTGATGTTTGAGCATGCTTGATGCGTGAGCATGCTTGATGCTTGAGCATCGATGCGTGAGCATGCTTGATGCTTGAGCATCGATGCGTGAGCATACTTGATGTTTGAGCATGCTTGATGTTTGAGCATGCTTGATGCGTGAGCGAACCCAGATCTGATTCAGCACAGATATGAGGGTTTTCCCCAAAATATCGGGTATTTCTTCCTGTGTATTCCCAGATCATTGTTCAGATCCGATAGTATTTCTTCCTGTGTATTTCTTCCAACAGATCTGATAGTATTTCCAGATCTGGAAATAGTTTTTAGATCTACGGAAGAACATATCTGAGAGAAGAAATCGTAGATCTGAGATATCGATGAACAGATCTGGAATATTGATGAACAGATCTGAGATATTGATGAACAGATCTGGAATATTGATCCGTATATCTGAGATCTTGATGAACAGATCTGTAGATCTTGATGAACAGATCCGTAGATCTGATGAACAGATCCGTAGATCTGAGATGCTGATGGACAGATCGGAGGGCCGAAACGAGAAGCGAAGTGTGGTTCATTGCCGTCCCACGGATGGCGCCAAATGTAGAAACGTGAAATGAATCTGACCTGACCCATGACGATGTTTCCACGGACTTCGAGATGAACGAACCACGACTTGCTTGCTTCTGCTCCGACCGCTGCTGTGATCTGCTGTGACTTTTGGGGGTGTGGAGGTGACCGCTAAGAAATCCAGAGGATCTCTTGTTCACAGACACAAAAATATGGTGGTGGCTTTTATTGAGCTATTTGCCAACCCTTGATAAGGAGGTGGAGACCTCCTTATATAGGGAGCCTCATGGCCACCATCATGGTACCCTAATGGGCCTAGCCCAGTTAGGGTTACCTCCATAAAACCCCCTCAGCCCAAAAACAAATGTATTAGCCCATATAATAAAATAAGCCCAAAACACAATAAATTAGGGTTCTTAGTACCATACCCCGACATTGGGGAAGATGGTTTAATGGTTTCTTGAGATATGATGGTGCTGTGAGGTTTCCTAAGTCTACCAAACCTTTGGATGTTTGCCATCATCCGGTTCATGATGACGGATGCAAGCGACACAGCGATATGATCGACGCATCAATGGTGGTGCATAGACATGCATATATATACACATGCATATATATTTTGATTCTTTTAATGTACAAAATTACAAATATAAATACAAATACACTTAATAATTTTAAATTGATCACATGGTTTATTTAATTAGATAATATAAATGGAAGGGCTAAATACTCATGATTAATTATATATATTTGCAACTAAAAGGTCATACTAATCGGAATCATTTATATTTTTCTCTTGCCAATTAAGCTAAAAGAACTCCACTAAAAACAAAAGGATCTAGCACCCAAGTTTAGATAATAGCAT
The DNA here is from genome assembly GCF_021521415.1 of Bidens hawaiensis. NCBI lineage: Eukaryota > Viridiplantae > Streptophyta > Magnoliopsida > Asterales > Asteraceae > Bidens > Bidens hawaiensis. The sequence continues at coordinate 59,477 of NW_027495291.1, read as the reverse complement.
ATCTCCCTGGACTCTTTGACCATTCCATTGTATTGTTTCCACCTTTCCGTTTTAACTTTCTTCAACTGTAATGCTTTGTTAAACCATTACATTTTATTGTTCCAGCTGCTCCTCAGTATAAAGATCACATATTATTCTGCATAGTCATCACCAGTAATACAATGGTCTTCGCTCTGTCACCACCAGCTACTCGGAATTTACATGTCACAATATGGTTTCTGTTAGAAATTATGTAAGATGAATGAATATTTATTTAGTGAAATTATTAATAAAACTATTAATATAGTGAATTAAAAAATAAACTTTTGGGTAAAGTTTTATTTATATCATTTGATGATATTTACTAGATTTTATGTCTCAAATTAAGTGAAACCTTTCACTCATCCATGTTTATTGCATAAATTTGTCTAAAGAAAAAGAAGAGGAGTTTGGAAAAAAAATGATGATCATCAAAAGAAGCCTTTGTATATTTCATTTCCAAGAAATATAGGAGAGGAAAACTCTCTAAACTTCATCTTTATATTTATCAAGTTCTAGCACGATAAAATATCCGGTGAAGCCTCGGGCACGTAGCCTTCCCCGGCAGTACATACTGCTCCGGTTGTTGTACCCTGGGAGACAGACGCATTGGCGCCAAATCTGTTTTAAGAGACCCGTGTTGAACACAAATCCTCAGCCGCAACTGTCAATATTTTGTTTGCTCTTTATAATAGTCAAGGTGTTTAGTCGAAGACCAAATGTGATGAAGAAACAAGATAAGGATACTTCATGAAGACCCGTTAAAGAACTCGCTAAAGACATTGGAGCATATTAATTTTGAATATAAAGAGAAAAATCATATTTTATATTCAATTTATTCGTTTTGTAAATGGTATTGTACTAATTTATGTCCCATTACTAACGAGAGTTTCGTTAGTGTTTTACGTTATTATTTTATTTTTTAAATAAAAAGTGACCCATGTCCTACAGTTTCAGCAGGGCGACAACAACCAGGAATCATTTACCTCGTAGTTGAATTTTTTTCCTCTGGTCTTTGTTCTTAATTTCTTTATCTTTCAGCCAGTGGCGGATCTAGACATAAATCTTAGAGGTAGCATTCAAAATTTTTTACCGTATTTCATACAACGTAAACGACACAAAAATAGAAACATGGTAATAAATATATTTAAGCACATAGGATGCAAATTTCTCCTATTTGGTTTTTGAAGGCTTGAAATCGAACCATTACACTCTCTTCTTTTACTTTATCAAATGTTTATCTTTTGACCGCACAAACTAAAACACCATTCAAATACTCATCACCCATTAGCTTGCGCAAACCCGTATCGATAAGCTTTATTTTAGAAAAACATATTTCAATGGTTGTGATTGCAATCGATAAAACCAAAGCTAGTTTCAATATTCGATGACCCAAAGGCATTCCACCCTATTTTGCAAATTTATCATCTTCCTTTAAAGTGTGATAAAATGTCGTCCAATCACCCAAAAGACACCATCTTTTTTCATTACTAAAATCATTCGGATGCATTCCCGAAAATGCCAGTATCTTAGATATGTCAAACTTGGAAAACAAATCTCATGTATTTAAACCAGACATATTTTCCAACAAACTAGTTGAGACCTCATTGAATCTATTTTTAAGTTCGTGAATTTGCATATCCAAAACTGTATAAAAAACTCAACCTCAAAATGATAATTCTGTTAAGCTTGTTTCTATTTGATGTTTCTCGTTAATGTTTTTTATTTTCTTTGGGCTATAAACTTTGTTTGGGTTTTATTTGATTTGGACTTTTAAAAAATGATGATTCTACTGAGTCTGTTACTGTTTGAGCATGTTATGTTTAATGTTTCTTGTTCAAACCAAAGAAAAAAAGGTTAGTGGTTTTCATTTGCTTTGGGCTATAAACTTTGTTTAGGCTTTATTTGATTTAAACTTTTAAATTGGTTGGCCTTTAAACAAACAGGGGTGACGTAATATTTTTATAGGGGTAACGAAATACGAAAACCAACCCGAAAAGAAAAATATTTACATTACCGACGAAAAGCTGAGGGAGCGGAGGCTACCCCTAGTTATAAGCTACATCCGCCCATGCTTTCGGCTTTGTTCTTGGGCTCTAGATACCAGTTGCAAGGTTCTCGATTTAGCTTTTAAAATATTCAGCCGTTCAAAAGAAACGTGATTTATACTCTATATAATAATAATAATAATAATAATAATAATAATAATAATAATAATAATAATAATAATAATAATTACTGAATAAAGAATATGAGGTTCTCAATGTGATGCTAGCCCACTTGATAAAGACATTTACCTTTTAGCTGAAAGGTCTCACGTTCAAAACTGGGTATAAACGTAAGTTAGGATTATTGGTGTAAAAAGAAGTAGGTTAAACATTTGCTTTAAAAAAAAAAAAAGAATTTGAGGTTAATCCCTAAAACGAGACCACTTTTAAAAAGAGCCACATATTTGTAAGCATCGAGACCATATCACATGGCTAACACGAGACCACTTTTAAAAAGAGCCACATATTTAACCTACTTCTTTTTACACCAATAATCCTAAAGAGCCATGTAACATCCTAAAAATTTTAATGATGAATAAAGGAAGTTATGTTTAGTGATTTCGCGTAATTAATTAATATCGGGTAGGGAGCGGGTCTTGGACGTGGATTAATTGAGATGGGTTAAATGAGAATGGGATTTCAGGGATATAAATACCCCCAAAATCCCAAAATATCTTCATTTTCACCAAACTCCCTAACACCCCAAAACACACACACACACCACACGCATACCGCCGGCGGCCGGCCGAGCCAAGGGAAGAGTCGGGCAGGTCCGAAAGAGAGCGATTAGTGTACTAGCAAGTAAACGAGATCCAAACAAGCCCAAAAAGGTATGATTCTTGATCTTTGAAGTTTAAAGATCCAAGCTTTTTAGTGTATAAGCGACCGAAAATGGTCGGGAAGCGTAGTGGGTGATATTGAACCATAGCAAGGGTGTTAAAATCGCTCAAAATGCTGGAAAGAAACCAAACAGCGGCTGTCTGGGCAACTAAGGTTTAACTTCGCCTAAAGCCAAGTTCGTTTAGGAAGTAAACTAAAAATCTAATGAAAAATGTGTTAAGACAGTTAATGGAAATAAAATTTTTCCCAAGCTGACCTGGCAGCTCGACCCCAGCCAGGGGCTCTGCCCCTTGGACCCTGCTAGGGGCTGCCACCCCTAGACCCCGCTGCCAGGGGCGCTGCCCCCGGACCCCCGTTCGTTGTGGGTCATATAAAGATAGACATACATTATGAGAAGTGATAGTTAATTGATACGTATACTTGTTATACAGTCAGCCGTGCACAACTGAAGAAAGGAATTACAATTAACGGTGAACGTAACCGTGTTCAGGTGAGTTTCTAGCCCCATTCCTTGTTATGTTTTCGGGGCTGTGTGCATACTTGATGTGTTGTTAATACATTTATCCTAAGTGATAAGTGTATGCCCTATGTGATATATGTGTTATGTAAGAATGATTGCTTGATGGTACGTGAACGATCTTCGGATATTGCACGTACTGTCAGGTTTTAATGCTATGTATAAGGTAAGTATAATATGAATGCTTATGCGTATGAACGTGATAGAGATAATAAAAGAAGGAAATAATGATGTATGGTTGTATGGTTACGAAAAGGGTACCGAGCCCTAATAATACTCGAGGTATGATGTATGGTTGTATGGTTACGAAAAGGGTACCGAGCCCTAATAATACTCGAGGTATGATGTATGGTTGTATGGTTACGAAAAGGGTACCGAGCCCTAAAAAAATACTCGGGGTATAATGTATGGTAACGAAGAGGGAATCGAACCCTACTAATATTCGAAAACTAGGGACCAGACCCTTATAATATCTGTGATGTTAGGGACCAGACCCTTATAATATCTGTGATGTTAGGGAATCGAACCCTTCTAATATTCGAAACTAGGGACCAGACCCGTATAATATCTGTGATGGTAGGGACCAGACCCTTATAATATCTGTGATGTTAGGGAATCGAACCCTTCTAATATTCGAAAACTAGGGACCATACCCTTATAATATCTGTGAGGTTATAGGGCGAAAGGCTCTTTAAAACGTATGATTATGTATGTAAAGAAAGTATGAAGGTGAAAATGAAAGTAAAAGCACTTAAGTGTGTATGAAAGAAAGTTAGGAGGTTAAGTATGAAATGTAAAGAATGTATTGTATGATTATGTGATTAACTAGAACTCACTCAGCGTAGCTGACTTTTAGTATGCACGCAGGTGAGTAGGATGAGACAGCTGGCTTGAGCGGGGACACATGGCAGAAGAATAAGAGCCTGGCATCTGAAGACTTACGATGTTTTAATTTTAATGTTTTAATGTGAAAGACAAAGGACGTTTTGAGACAAGTTATGAAATATTGTAATGTTTTATGAAAGTTTTATATTCCGCGTAAATGTTTTAATTAACTATGATATTTAGAACTGTGTTTATGTGTAAATCCAACACGAAAGTAGGGTTACCGGTAACGGGGCCTTACAAGTTGGTATCAGAGCAAAGTTCGAGAGATTTAAGCATCCTACATGCTTAGACTCGAACAGAGTATGGGATATAAGTAAGAAATGAAAGAAGATGCCAGTCCAAGAATGCCATGTGTCGCTCAAGCAAGATCAGTAAAGGTAAATTGTATGATTAGATGATATATGTTAATGAGAAAGAAAATATATGTGAACAAAAGGGATAGGAATAATTGATTGTTGATTTGACTAATTGCTTAAGTAGAACCAGCACAAATAGACTCATAAAGGGAAGTGTATAGGACACGGAAAGCAATGTGATCAGCTAGTCACAGCTGGCCACTGTTATTACCTGTTAGCCTTGCTATCCTTGTACTAAATAGTTCCTTGAATGATGATGTTTGTGTTTTCCCTTTTAGAATACGATGGCTAGAGCCGGAGACATTGTTGGAGCTGGAGGTCGCACTGGACGACGCGGCAGGCCTCGTCGTGTCCAGCAACCTTCGGTTGAGACCGCTTCCAACACTGAAGCTGAAGGAAGCGCAGCGGGAGGGAACCCGGAAAACAATGAAGGAGTTCAACTGGATCCTGCAATTCAAGCAGCTATTGTTCAAGCTGTAGCCACTGCTGTGAAAAATATTACCCCGGGAAGGTCTGCTGGAAGCCGTGAAAGGACTATTGAAGGGGCAGGTGGTAATGGTAGGAAGGATGACGAGAGGGAAAGGGGTGACTCAAGTGAGGTAAGGTCTGTGAAAGATGATGATAGGAAGAAGGGCCGAGGCGGTTGCAACTATAAGTCCTTCAAAGGTTGTGACCCGCCTAAGCTGACTGGTTTAGGAGACGCAATCGCTACTCTTCAGTGGATAACCGCCATGGATAAGGTTGTCCGCATTAGCGAGTGCCGTCCCGATCAAGCGGTAGGTTATGCTACTCAATCATTCGAGGATGAGGCTATGTATTGGTGGGAGAGTGTGGAGCAGAGGAAGACCCGAGAAGAGATCAAAGAGATGAAGTGGGACGATCTGAAGGAGTTAGTAATGAAGAAGTTCTGTGCTGACGCCGAGGTTGAAAGGGCGGAGATGAAGTTCCTAAACTTGAAAGCTGGGACGATGACACATCGTGAGTACACTACAGAGTTCAATCGAATGTCTAGGTTGGTACCCGATATGGTCAGTACTGAGGCTAAGAGAATCAAGTGTTATGTGAGAGGATTACCACAGAGAGTTCGCATGTTAGTCAGGACAAGTAAACCTGCTACTTTCGATTCTGCCGTCGAACTCGCAGAGATGGTCTATGCAGACCTGGCTGCGGATGATGTGGTGGTGGGAGACGAGAAGAAGGAGAAAAAATGGGCCGCTCCTGCTAAACGACCCGGTACTCAGTTATGGAACCCCAAAGATAAGAAGTAGAGAGTGTGGGAGAAGAGATCGTGTAAGACCTGCGGAAAGATGCATGGTGGTGAGTGCAAGTGGGGTAAAAGTTCTGGTGTTTGTCTCAAATGTGGAAAGGCTCACGGTGGGGAATGCCGGATGGGGTCTAATGTGTGTTATAAGTGTGGGAAGGTAGGGCATTATGCCAATGAGTGCAGTGCAAAGCCAGCATGTTACAAATGTGGCAAGACAGTCCACATGGCGAGAGAGTGCACAGATGGTGAAGCTGGAGGTAGTGGAAGGAAGGATGCCGATCAAGCTAGGCCAAGAACTAGAGCCTACATGCTGACCCAAGAACAAGCCAAGCAGATTCCGGATGTCGTCACATGTACGTTTCTAGTGAACGGTGTTTCCGCTTCTGTATTATTTGATTCGGGCGCAAACAAAAGTTTCGTAGCCACACCATTTAGTAAACTAGCTAAAATGAAATGTTGCCGAGTGTCTGAAACTTTTGTAGTAGAAACCGCCAGTGACACTTCGGTTAAAATAACAAAAATGGTTAAGAACTGTAAGATAGAATTGGAAGGACATGAGTTCCCGGTTACCTTGTACGTTATGACCTTGGGAGGGTTCGATGTGGTTTTGGGTATGGATTGGTTGTCTGAGTTTGAGGCTCAGATAGTATGTAAGAGTAGGATGATAAGGTTAAAGTCATTGGATGGTAGTACGGTAACGGTTTATGGTGATAAGGAAAGTTCTGGGCTTAATGTCATTTCGATGATAAAAGCCGAGGGTTTGCTAAGGCGAGGGTGTCGTGCCTACCTGGCATATGTCGTCAACGCTGCGGCCGAGACGAAAGAAATGAAAGATGTTCCTATTGTACGCGACTACCCAGAAGTATTCCCTGAGGATCTTCCGGGGTTGCCGCCGGAGCGAGAGATAGAATTTCAGATAGATTTAATACCAGGAGCCCAACCTGTCGCGAAAGCGCCTTACCGTCTAGCACCGTCCGAGATGAAAGAATTGATGTCACAACTGCAAGAACTCCTCGACAAAGGTTTCATAAGACCGAGTGTTTCCCCGTGGGGCGCACCAGTGTTGTTCGTGAAAAAGAAGGATGGAAGTATGAGAATGTGCATAGACTATCGTGAGTTGAATAAGCTTACGGTAAAGAATAGATATCCGTTGCCAAGGATTGATGATCTGTTTGACCAACTGCAAGGTTCAAGTTGGTTCTCACGAATAGATCTCAGATCAGGCTACCATCAGCTGAAGGTGAAGGAGGCAGACATCACTAAGACAGCGTTCCGAACGCGGTATGGACACTACGAGTTCCTCGTAATGTCATTTGGTCTAACAAATGCTCCTGCAGCATTTATGGACATGATGAATAGGGTGTGTCGGCCGATGTTGGATAAGTCGGTTATCGTCTTCATTGACGATATATTGATTTATTCAAAGAACGAGTCTGAACATGCTGAGCATCTGAGAGAGGTATTGGAGACTCTGAAGAAAGAGAAGTTGTATGCCAAGTTTTCGAAGTGCGCGTTCTGGTTAAGAGAAGTGCAATTTTTAGGTCACGTGATTAATCCGGAAGGAATTACCGTGGACCCAGCTAAGATTAAAGCGATAACGAATTGGAAGACTCCGCAGAATCCGACTGATATACGAAGCTTCCTAGGGTTAGCTGGCTACTATAGGAGATTCATCGAAGGTTTCTCCAAGATAGCTGCACCGCTGACCGGTATGACCCGAAAGTCGATAGTATTCAGTTGGGGGAAGTTTCAGGAGGAAGCCTTTGAAGAATTGAAGAAGAGACTCACGCAAGCTCCAATCCTTACTTTACCCGATGGCGACGAGGATTTCGTTGTTTGTGCTGATGCCTCGCATCAAGGGTTAGGTTGCGTGTTGATGCAACGAGGGAAGGTGATAGCCTACGCGTCTAGGCAGTTGAAGGTCCATGAGAGTACTTATCCGACGCATGATTTGGAGTTAGCAGCTGTAGTGCATGCTCTCAAGATATGGAGGCATTATCTGTACGGTACTAAGTGTACTATCTATACAGATCATAAGAGTTTAAAGTACTTCTTCGAACAGAAAGAATTGAACATGAGGCAGAGAAGATGGTTAGAATTGATAAAGGATTACGACTGTGAGATTAAGTATTACCCCGGTAAAGCTAACGTGGTCGCTGATGCGCTAAGTCGTAAGAATGAGGAAGTCATTGCAACAGTGAAGTCATACAAGTTGATCATGAACTCAAGTCTTTTTGAAGAAATCATCAAAGTGCAGTCAGAAGTGTTAGTAGACGAAGGGTTAGTAAAGAAAGAAAGGATTTATGGCCAGCAAGATGGGTTGATGGAAAACACTCATGGAGTTAAAACTAGGTTCGACCGTATGTGGATCCCACGCCATGGTGATCTTAGAAGTCGAATCTTAGATGAAGCTCATAAGTCAAGGTACTCAATCCATCCTGGAGCTACAAAGATGTACCAAGACTTGAAAAGAGATTACTGGTGGCCAGGAATGAAGAACGATGTAGTGGATTATGTTGGTAAGTGCTTAACTTGCTTACAAGTCAAAGCCGAACACCAAAAGCCTTATGGGAAGATGCAACCGCTAGAGATACCTGAGTGGAAATGGGAACACATCACCATGGATTTCGTAACTAAGCTACCTCGTACAGCTAAGCAACATGATACCATCTGGGTGATTGTAGACCGTTTGACCAAGAGTGCTCACTTTCTGCCCATACGAGAGGCCATCTCGTCAGAAACGTTAGCAAGCTTGTTCATCAGGGAAGTTGTAACCAAGCATGGAGTACCGTTATCAATCGTGTCTGATAGGGATACACGGTTTACTTCGAGGTTCTGGAAGAAATTCCATGAAGCTATGGGGACGAGGTTGAACATCGGTACGGCGTATCATCCTCAAACCGATGGACAGTCTGAAAGGACGATCCAAACCCTTGAGGATATGCTACGTGCTTGTGTCTTAGATTTTGGTGGAAGTTGGGATGATCATCTGCATCTGGCAGAGTTCTCCTATAACAACAGTTACCATTCAAGTATTGGTATGCCACCGTTTGAGATGCTTTATGGTAGACGATGTAGAACCCCGGTGTGTTGGGGTGAGATTGGTCAGAAAGAAATGGGAAGTCTAGAAGTGGTTCAAGAAACGTCTTCAAAGTTCGATCAGATCAAAGCAAGATTGAAAGCCGCGCAAGACAGACAAAAGTCTTATGCAGATAAGCGGCGACAACCAATTGAGTTTAACGTTGGTGACAATGTGATGCTCAAGGTCTCGCCTTGGAAAGGGATTATCCATTTTAGGAAAAGAGGAAGTTGAGTCCGAGGTACATTGGACCGTCCAGGATTGTAAATCGTGTGGGTGAAGTAGCTTATAAACTGGATTTACCCGATGAGTTAGAAGGAATTCATTCAACCTTCCATGTTTCTCATCTGAGGAAGTGTCTAGCTGATGACACGTCTCACGTGCCATTAATGGACATCGAGGTTGATGAACAATTGAACTACATCGAGTAACCGATAGAGATCGTTGATCGTAAGGAGAAGCAGCTTCGTCACAAGACTATACCTTTGGTAAAAGTGATATGGAAACACCGCAAAGGATCGGATGCTACTTGGGAAGCCGAGGATGAGATGCGCAAGTTTTACCCTAGTTTGTTTATGTAATAGTTAGGTTTCGGGGACGAAACCTCTTTAAGGGGGGAAGACTTGTAACATCCTAAAAATTTTAATGATGAATAAAGGAAGTTATGTTTAGTGATTTCGCGTAATTAATTAATATCGGGTAGGGAGCGGGTCATGGACGTGGATTAATTGAGATGGGTTAAATGAGAATGGGATTTCAGGGATATAAATACCCCCAAAATCCCAAAATATCTTCATTTTCACCAAACTCCCTAACACCCCAAAACACACACACACACCACACGCATACCGCCGCCGGCCGGCCGAGCCAAGGGAAGAGTCGGGCAGGTCCGAGAGAGAGCGATTAGTGTACTAGCAAGTAAACGAGATCCAAACAAGCCCAAAAAGGTATGATTCTTGATCTTTGAAGTTTAAAGATCCAAGCTTTTTAGTGTATAAGCGACCGAAAATGGTCGGGAAGCGTAGTGGGTGATATTGAACCATAGCAAGGGTGTTAAAATCGCTCAAAATGCTGGAAAGAAACCAAACAGCGGCTGTCTGGGCAACTTCGCCTGCATCTGGGCAACTTCGCATTCAAAGCGATGAACTTCACCTGCAAGCTAAGTTCGCCTGATGAACTTCGCCTGCAAGCTAAGTTCGCCTGATGACAACTTCGCCTGAGGCCAAGTTCGCCTGATGACAACTTCGCCTAAAGCTAAGTTCGCCTAAGGTTTAACTTCGCCTAAAGCCAAGTTCGTTTAGGAAGTAAACTAAAAATCTAATGAAAAATGTGTTAAGACAGTTAATGGAAATAAAATTTTTCCCAAGCTGACATGGCAGCTCGACCCCAGCCAGGGGCTCTGCCCCTTGGACCCTGTTGGGGCTGCCGCCCCTAGACCCCGCTGCCAGGGGCGCTGCCCCCGGACCCCCGTTCGTTGTGGGTCATATAAAGATAGACATACATTATGAGAAGTGATAGTTAATTGATATGTATACTTGTTATACAGTCAGCCGTGCACAACTGAAGAAAGGAATTACGATTAACGGTAAACGTAACCGTGTTCAGGTGAGTTTCTAGCCCCATTCCTTGTTATGTTTTTGGGGCTGTGTGCATACTTGATGTGTTGTTAATACATTTATCCTAAGTGATAAGTGTATGCCCTATGTGATATATGTGTTATGTAAGAATGATTGCTTGATGGTACGTGAACGATCTTCGGATATTGCACGTACTGTCAGGTTGTAATGCTATGTATAAGGTAAGTATAATATGAATGCTTATGCGTATGAACGTGATAGAGATAATAAAAGAAGGAAATAATGATGTATGGTTGTATGGTTACGAAAAGGGTACCGAGCCCTAATAATACTCGAGGTATGATGTATGGTTGTATGGTTACGAAAAGGGTACCGAGCCCTAATAATACTCGAGGTATGATGTATAGTTGTATGGTTACGAAAAGGGTACCGAGCCCTAAAAAAATACTCGGGGTATAATGTATGGTAACGAAGAGGGAATCGAACCCTACTAATATTCGAAAACTAGGGACCAGACCCTTATAATATCTGTGATGTTAGGGACCAGACCCTTATAATATCTGTGATGTTAGGGAATCGAACCCTTCTAATATTCGAAACTAGGGACCAGACCCTTATAATATCTGTGATGGTAGGGACCAGACCCTTATAATATCTGTGATGTTAGGGAATCGAACCCTTCTAATATTCGAAAACTAGGGACCAGACCCTTATAATATCTGTGAGGTTATAGGGCGAAAGGCTCTTTAAAACGTATGATTATGTATGTAAAGAAAGTATGAAGGTGAAAATGAAAGTAAAAGCACTTAAGTGTGTATGAAAGAAAGTTAGGAGGTTAAGTATGAAATGTAAAGAATGTATTGTATGATTATGTGATTAACTAGAACTCACTCAGCGTAGCTGACTTTTAGTATGCACGCAGGTGAGTAGGATGAGACAGCTGGCTTGAGCGGGGACACATGGCAGAAGAATAAGAGCCTGGCATCTGAAGACTTACGATGTTTTAATTTTAATGTTTTAATGTGAAAGACAAAGGATGTTTTGAGACAAGTTATGAAATATTGTAATGTTTTATGAAAGTTTTATATTCCGCGTAAATGTTTTAATTAACTCTGATATTTAGAACTGTGTTTATGAGTAAATCCAACACGAAATTAGGATTACCGGTAACGGGGCCTTACAAGCCACATATTTGTAAGCATCGAGACCATATCACATGGCTAACATAGCGTGCCTACTCAGTCAATTCACCAACTCCTAAATCCTAATAATCATTATCTTACTATCCTAGCTCCCTCTCATACACGTATAAAATTGAAAAACACAAAGGTAAGTTAAAATAATAAACTTAAACGTGGACTCTTCGTCATCATCAGGCAATCGAAGTACGCAAACATATTACCAATAGTTAGCGACCCAAACAAATGTCAAAGTCACAAGATGAAAATTTTTTGAAACCAACTTGGTATTCAAAAGATTAATACTCGAATGCTTATAATAATAATAATAATAATAATAATAATAATAATAATAATAATAATAATAATAATAATTAAACTACACTTGGTATTTAGATTTTTTAAAAAATTAATGAGTACATGTTTTTAAAGAAAAATCAAATTAAATAATAAATTAAAAATTGTTAAAATAATCAATTTCGATTCTTCATCGTGACTAGCACCATGTTCGTGAACCAATATCATGGGCAACGCAGCATCGTCCCGGTGTTTCACACGCGGTCGCAATGTCACCTAGGAAGCTAGAACGTCCACGTCTCACTGTAGTGAGACCATGTTGAATAGCCTAAGGTGTTTTGAAAGGTTCAAAGTTGTGAGGGGAAGAAGTTACAAAATTTGTAACTTAACTTATTGCCAAAAGTTATAAGGAGGTTGAAATAATGAATCTCAAACACCCACCAAGAATAAGAGTGAATATCACCGACTATATATGAGTTATTATTATTTGTCGATAGTTACCGACAAATTTCAACATGAGCCATTAAATAATAATAATAATTGAATACTAACTAATTTACACGGTATCTCTAACCAAGATTTTCCCACAGAGAATTTGGCCACCGCCTTTTCAGTTGCAAAAGGCTATTTGTGACCGATTTACAACAATCACAATTTATCTGTTTTTTGGTAGTGCTGCACATAAATTTTAATCCAGCAGGTCACGATAGCCGTAGTCAAAGATGATTGAACCACCGATCACTGTCCATAAACACACAAAATTGATATGATAACAAAGTAAAATATTAAGGTTATTGAATACAGCACCAAAGGAGTTAGGAGATTGAATATTGACACACTGCACCAACTACATGTCTATATGCAAAGTACAAAACTATATACTTCCACAAGCCGGTATTAACATTTGATTCCACAATATTTGACTACTAAACAATATAAAACATTCTCGAATTCCACACGCTAGTAAAATATACAATTGCTTGTCTTTTAAGGCATCATTGCATATGTCTAATGATTAAAAAAGCATTCTAATGATTAAAAAAACATGCAATTCATTTTAAATTTTATGCTCAAAATAATTAACTAATTTAAAATTTAAAATTATAATCGGAGTTTTTTTTCCCCCAAAGTTGGAGGATGGAAAAAAACTAATTTACCAAAATGGATGATTTGAAAAATATTTTTTAAAATGAGGTTGTTTTTATAAACTTACACTTTTACACTCCTAATCTTATTAAATAAAATAATTTCTATTACACATTTATATATATATATATATATAATATATATAAACGAAACCTCTAAAATCTTACGTGTCACGATATGGTCACTCCCCCCTTTTGTGGAAGCCACCAGATTGCTTGATTTTCAAATGAAGGTCTCTCATTGATTTAACCCAAATTCATGGGTATGGGTCTTACCAAAACCAAATAGCTCTTAAACGGGTTATAACATCTCATTAAATTAAAAATTAATCTTACCAATTATTTGATATGAAAATCCTATAAAATAGGAATATACTAAAATTTAATATCCAATTTAAAAAGAAAAATATATTATTTATAATTAATAAACAATTTTATAGTAAAAAACATAAGCGGGTCATGGGTCACAAAATCCAGATAGCTTTTAAACGGGTTATAACATATAATTTATTTATGAAACCCTTTCATCATCAAACTTTAAGTATATTATTAACTTTCTTACAATAAAGAAAATTAAAATTCAAAAAATAAATATTAAAAAACGAAAAATGTAAAACAACCATTCTCTCAAGCCATCAGATTGCTTTATTTGTAAATGAAGGTTTCTCACGCATTTGACCCGAATTCACGGGTAAATGTCTCACCAAACCCAAATAGTTCTTAAACGGGTTATAACATCTCATTATATTAAAAATTAATCTCATAAAATATTTGATATGAAAATCCTATAAAATAGGGATATACTAAAAATTAATATCCTATTTTACTTAAAAAAGGATATTATTTATAATTAATAAATAATTTTATAATAAAGAAAATAAACGGGTAATGGGTATCACAAAACCCAGATAGCTTTTAAACCGGATTATAACATATTATTTATTTGTGAAACCATTTTATCATCAAAACTCAAGTATATTAATTATTAACTTTCTTACAATAAATAAAATTAAAATCCAAATATACATATATAAATATTAAAAACGAATAATATAAAACAACCCCCGTAATACGGGGGATAAAATCTAATATATATATATATATATATATATATAAACAGTTCCCAGTAACAAGTTTTGACATTTGAAAAATAAAAAAAATAAAAGCTGTTATGATATTACCCCGAATTATAACAATATTTTCGAAGTAATAACTGAACTAAAAAATATGTTGAGTAAACAATATGATATCTTTGTTACTTCTAGATATCAACCTTCGTTCAAATCATTCTATTTATAATGCAAAAACTACTATGCAAAAGTACTATTTAAGGAGACAAACGAAATATAATTGGTGCATATAAAAATATAGTTGGTGAAGTCATGGTGTCATACAAATAATAGTGTCGGTGTCGGTAATTCATAACACTCCCCCTTGGATGACACCATTTCAAAACGTCGGGTTCTTGAAGTACTGCCTCATTAAAAACCTTGTTAAAGGAAAACCCAATGGGAAAAAACTTTAGCTAAGGGAAAAAGAGTGCAGTATATAGCTCCCCTCAAATTGCAGGTCGTTACATTGTTCGTACATGGCGCATGCCAATATCATGAACATGTTTCCTGAATGTTGCTGTGGGAAGTGCTTTTGTGAAAAGATCAGCTGAGTTGTTGCTGGACTGGACATATCTCATTTCAACCTGATTGCCTTTAATAAGGTCTCGAGTATACTCAAAGTATCTTGGTGGTATATGCTTTGTTCTGTCACTTTTGATATATCCTTCCTTCATTTGCGAGACACAAGCTGCATTATCTTCATAGATAGGAGTTGGAATTCGATCTTTCTCTAGTCCACAAGAAATCAATATGTGTCGTGACAGAGATCTTAACCATACACATTCTCTTGAAGCTTCATGCAATGCAATGACTTCAGCATGATTTGAAGATGTTGCAATGAGTGTTTGTTTCTGAGAACGCCATGAAATCGCAGTTCCTCCATTTTTAAATACATATCCAGATTGAGATTTTGCTTTATGGGGATCAGATAAATAACCTGCATATGCATAACCAACTAACCCTTCTTTTGAATCGTTAGGATAAAATAAACCTAAATCAACAGTTCCTTTTAAATACCGAAAAATATGTTTAATGCCATTCCAATGTCTTTTAGTAGGGGATGAACTGAATCTTGCCAATAAATTAACTGCAAAAGAAATGTCAGGTCTTGTACAGTTAGTAAGATACATAAGTGCTCCAATTGCACTAAGGTATGGTACTTCGGGACCAAGAATCTCTTCATTATCTTCGCAAGGACGAAATGGATCATTGTCAACATTGAGTGATCTAACAACCATCGGTGTGCTTAAAGGATTTGCTTTGTCCATATTGAAACGTTTTAAGAGTTTCTCAGTATAAGTTGACTGATGCACAAGTATCCCATTATGCATATGCTCAATTTGTAAACCAAGACAATATTTGGTTTTTCCAAGATCTTTCATTTCGAATTCTTTCTTTAAAAGAGCAATTGCTTCATTAATTTCTTTTTGTGTCCCAATTAAATTTAGATCGTCAACATACACAGCTATGATCACATATCCTGATGTTGTCTTCTTGATGAAGACACATGGACAAATAAGATTATTTGTGTATCCTTTGCTTATCAAATAATCACTCAAACGATTGTACCACATCCTTCCAGATTGTTTCAGTCCATACAAGGATCTTTGTAATTTGATGGAATACATTTCCTTATGCTTTGAGCTTATTGCTTCGGGGAGTTTAAATCCTTTTGGGAATTTTCATATAGATGTCACTATCTAGTGATCCATACAAGTAAGCTGTGACAACATCCATAAGACGCATCTCTAAATTTTTAGAGACCGCTAAGCTGATTAAATATCTAAACGTAATAGCATCCATGACAGGAGAATACGTTTCTTCATAGTCAATTCCTGGCCTCTGAGAAAAACCTTGAGCTACAAGTCTTGCTTTATATCTTGTAACTTCATTTTTCTCATTTCGTTTTCTCACAAAAACCCATTTATATCCTACAGGTTTCATTGACGTTGGTGTAATGACAATAGGTCAAAAAACCTTTCGATTGTTTAGTGAGTTTAATTCAGCTTGCATAGCATCTTTCCATTTGTTCCAATCTTGTCGATTTTTACAATCATCTACAGATTTTGGTTCAGGGTCATCATTTTCTTCCATGATATTGCTTGCCACAGAATAAGAAAATATATCATCAATATTTTCCATTTCATCTCGATCTCACATTATATGTGATTTACCATAGTTTATTGACAATTCTTTATTGGAGTTGTAGGGGTATGGTACTAAAACCCGGTTCTACGACCCTAAATCTATTATGTTTGGCCTATTTTATCGCATGGACTAATACAATGTTATTGGGCCGATGGGGTTTTGTGGAGGTAACCCTAACTGGGCTAGGCCCATTAGGGTACCATGATGGTGGCCATGAGACTCTATATAAGGAGGTCTCCACCTCCTTATCATAGGGGATGCTCAGTAAGAGCCACCACCACTTTTTGTGTCTGTGAACAAGAAATCCTCAGGATATCTTAGCAGTCGCCTCCACACCCCCGAAACCATGGCAGGTCTCGACATTGCAGGTCGCCGGCGCAGCCGCAGAAGAAGAAGAAGATCAAGACGTGGTTCGTTCATCTCGAAAATCCGTGGAAACATCGTCATGGATCAGGTAAGATTCATTTCGTGCTTCGACATTGGCGCCATCCGTGGGACGGCAACGAACTGCCCTTCGATCTTCATCTCGGCTGTCAGATCTCTCCCAAGAAAAACGCAGATCTGGAAGTTTACAGAAAAAGGCTTCAAAGCTTGTTCTATTTAAAGCTCAAAAAGATCCATAGATCTAAAAAGAGGCTTCCAGATCTTGGCAAGAAGGAAAATCCGTGATTCGAATGATCAGATCTCCGAATCTGTGAATCTGTGATTCAGGATCTCCGAATCTGTGATGGTTTTAAATCTGCTCCGAATCTTCAGATCTGTCCAGATCTGATTTACAGATCTAGGTCTAGATTACAGACCTGGATTTTAGGTCTAAAGTTGCAGATCTGACTCTTAAATTGCAGATCCAGAAGTTACTAGACTTCCGCCGCCATGTACGCACGCCCGGGGGTTCTCACTCCACAGCCATGCATGTGCCGCCGCGGAAACCACCATCTGGGTTTTGCGCAAGAGACCTCCGCCATGCACATGCACTTGCGAGTCACCACTCTATCGCCGTGCATGCGCGCATCAGGCTACGCGCCAAGGTTGGGAATCCTCCTAATATCCCATATGGCTAAGCGCCATGGTTGGGAATCCTCCTAATATCCCATATGGCTACGCGCCAAACTTCAAGGTTGGGAATCCTCCTAAATATCCCATATGGCTACGCGCCAAGGTTGGGAATCCTCCTAATATCCCATATGGCTACGCGCCAAACTTCAAGGTTGGGAATCCTCCTAATATCCCATATGGCTACGCGCCAAGGTTGGGAATCCTCCTAATATCCCATATGGCTACGCGCCAAGGTTGGGAATCCTCCTAATATCCCATATGGCTACGCGCCAAACTTCAAGGTTGGGAATCCTCCTAATATCCCATATGGCTACGCGCCAAAACTTCAAGGTTGGGAATCCTCCTAATATCCCATATGGCTACGCGCCAAGGTTGGGAATCCTCCTAATATCCCATATGGCTACGCGCCAAGGTTGGGAATCCTCCTAATATCCCATATGGCTACGCGCCAAACTTCAAGGTTGGGAATCCTCCTAATATCCCATATGGCTACGCGCCAAGGTTGGGAATCCTCCTAATATCCCATATGGCTACGCGCCAAGGTTGGGAATCCTCCTAATATCCCATAAGGCTACGCGCCAAACTTCAAGGTTGGGAATCCTCCTAATATCCCATATGGCTACGCGCCAAGGTTGGGAATCCTCCTAATATCCCATATGGCTACGCGCCAAACTTCAAGGTTGGGAATCCCCCTAATATCTCATATGGCTACACGCCAAACTGCAATGTTGGGAATCCTCCTAAGATCCCATATGGCTACACGCCAAACTTAGGGGTTGGGAATCCTCATACCATATGTTCACGCATCACATATGCTCACGCATATTACACATGCCAAACTGCAAGGTTGGGAATCCTCCTAAGATCCCATATGGCTACACGCCAAACTTAGGGGTTGGGAATCCTCATACCATGTGTTCATGCGTCACATATGCTCACGCATATTACACATGCTTACGCATCACATGCTTACGCATCACATGCTCGCACATGTCACAATCTACACGCACGCGCACGCAACACCTGTGCGTGGCGTATAACACAAAACCAAAGTCTACGCGCACGTGCATGCAACATCTGCACGTGGCGCGTGACATAAAGTAGCCCGTAAGTCGCCTCACGCGCAGGCTTTGTTATTCACAGCTCATAAGACGCCTCGCGCGCAAGCTGTTATTATTCTTACAGCCCGTAAGTCGCCTCACGCGCAGGCTTTATTATTCACAGCTCATAAGACGCCTCGCGCGCAAGCTGTTATTATTCTTACAGCTCGTAAGACGCCTCGCGCGCAGGCATTATTATTCTCAAAGCTCGTAAGACGCCTCTCACGCGCAGGCTTTTATTCTTAGCTCGTAAGACGCCTCATGCACAGGCTTTATTATGCTACAGCTTGTAAGACGCCTCTCGCGCGCAGGCTTTTATTATTCTCAAAGCTCGTAAGACGCCTCTCGCGTGCAGGCATTTATTCTTAGCTCGTAAGACGCCTCATGCGCAGGCTTTATTATGCTACGGCTTGTAAGACGCCTCTCGCGCGCAGGCTTTTATTATTCTCAGCTCGTAAGATGCCTCTCGCGCGCAGGCTTTATTATTCTTAGCTCGTAAGTCGCCACTCGCGCAGGCTCTATTATTATAGCTTGTAAGTCGCCTCACGCGCCAGCTTCATTACTCTACAAGGTCGTAAGTCGCCTCGCGCGCCAGCTTCTTTATTATTTTACAGCTCGTAAGCCGCTTCACGCGCCAGCTTCATTATTCTACAAGCTCGTAAGCCGCCTCACGCGCCAGCTTCATTATTCTACAAGCTCGTAAGTCGCCTCACGCGCCAGCTTCTTTATTATTTTACAGCTCGTAAGCCGCTTCACGCGCCAGCTTCATTATTCTACAAGCTCGTAAGCCGCCTCACGCGCCAGCTTCATTATTCTACAAGCTCGTAAGTCGCCTCGCGCGCCAGCTTCTTTATTATTCTACAAGCTCGTAAGCCGCCTCACGCGCCAGTTTCATTATTCTACAAGCTCGTAAGTCGCCTTGCGCGCCAGCTTCATTATTCTACAAGCTCGTAAGTCGCCTCACGCGCCAGCTTCTTTATTATTACAGCTCGTAAGTCGCCTCGCGCGCTAGCTTCTTTATTATTACAGCTCGTAAGTCGCCATGCGCGCAGGCTCTCATTATTCTACAGGCTCGTAAGTCGCTTCTCGCGCCAGCTTCATTATTATTTTAGCTCGTATGTCGCCTCTCGCGCTAGCTTCATTATTATTACAGCTCATAAGTCGCCATGCGCGCAAGCTTCGTTATTATTATAGCTCGTAAGTCGCCACTCGCGCAGGCTCTATTATTATAGCTCGTAAGTCGCCACTCGCGCAGGCTCTATTATTATAGCTCGTAAGCTGCCTCGCGCGCAGGCTTCATTATTTTTACAGCTTGTCACCATCATGGAGAAAACCTCCCAAAACTTAGACAATAAAGACAAAGCCAAAGAAAAGGGAAAAAATCGCCTCACACCTTATAAAGTCCAGCGCTCCACCTAGACGCTTGCGCGCCCAGGAGCAACACTGGACTTGGGGGGGCTTGTAGGGGTATGGTACTAAAACCCGGTTCTACGACCCTAAATCTATTATGTTTGGCTTATTTTATCGCATGGACTAATACAATGTTATTGGGCCGATGGGGTTTTGTGGAGGTAACCCTAACTGGGCTAGGCCCATTAGGGTACCATGATGGTGGCCATGAGACTCTATATAAGGAGGTCTCCACCTCCTTATCATAGGGGATGCTCAGTAAGAGCCACCACCACTTTTTGTGTCTGTGAACAAGAAATCCTCAGGATATCTTAGCAGTCGCCTCCACACCCCCGAAACCATGGCAGGTCTAGACATTGCAGGTCGCCGGCGTAGCCGCAGAAGAAGAAGAAGATCAAGACGTGGTTCGTTCATCTCGAAAATCCGTGGAAACATCGTCATGGATCAGGTAAGATTAATTTCGTGCTTCGACAGGAGTCATTTATTTATTCCTGAGGAAATGTTATATCATTTATTCTTTCCTGAGGGAAGGTTTTGTCAATCATTCCTTCCTTAGGGTCAGTATCCTTCTCAGAACCCTTTCTTTTTCGAGGATTTTTATCCTTTGAACCGATTGGCCTTCCACGTTTTAAACGTTTTTTAGATTCATGAGGTGCATTATTATGGTTTTGCTTGCTTGGAATCTCAACTCGAGCTGAAGCATTAGCAGCTGGTATATGAGATTTAGTGACCCTGTTTATATCAGTAAATGCATCAGGTAACTGATTTGCAATTTCTTGTAGATGTATTATTTTTTGAACCTCTGTCTCACTTTGTTTTGATCTTGGGTCTAGGTGTAACAATGATGGCACACACCATGATATATCTCTTTCTTGCTTTTTCATTTCTCCCCCTAATGTCGGGAACATTGTCTCGTTAAAATGACAATCAGCAAAACGTGCTGTAAATACATCACCTGTTAAAGGTTCAAGGTATCTTATGATGGAAGATGTTTCATATCCAACATATATTCCCAACCTTCTTTGGGGACCCATTTTTGTGCGTTGTGGTGGTGCAATAGGAACATACACAGCACAACCAAAAATTCTAAAATGAGAGATATTTGGCTCATTTCCAGAAACAAGTTGTGTGGGAGAGTATTTATGATTTGCACTTGGTCTTACGCGGATTAATGATCCAGCATGCATAATTGCATGACCCCAAATAGAAACAGGGAGTTTTGTCCTCATTATTAATGGTCTAGCTATTAGCTGTAGGCGTTTGATCAACGACTCGGCTAAGCCATTTTGTATGTGTACATGAGCAACAGGGTGTTCTACAACAATCCCACAGACATGCAATAATCATCAAAAGCATGTGATGTAAATTCTCCCACATTATCAAGCCTTACTCTTTTAATGGTATAATCCGGAAAATGTGCACGTAATTTGATAATTTGAGCAAGAAATTTTGCAAAAGCAACATTACGAGTCGATAATAAAGAGATATTAGACCATCTGCTGGATGCGTCTATTAAGACCATGAAGTATCTAAATGGTCCACATGGTGGATGAATTGGTCCACATATGTCACCTTGAATTCTTTCAAGAAACATTGGTGTTTCTTTATCGACTTTTAATGGCGAAGGCCTTGTAATTAATTTTCCAAGAGAACAAGATGTACATTGAGGCATTTTATCTATTTTGTGGATCTTTTGACCTTTCAGTGAATGCCCATGTGTATTTTCAATGATCCTTTTCATCATTGTGGATCCTGGATGGCCTAATCTGTCATGCCATAAGTTTATGATACCAGAATCGCAACAATTTTCTTTGACTGCCATATGTGCTTGAGGCACATTTATATATGTATAATGCAAACCAGAATGGAGCATTGGCAATTTTTCCAATATTTGATCTTTGCTTATGATATGCAAATATTTTTCATTACTAACAGTCCTTGATTGAGTATCATATCCATTATGATATATGTTTCTGAAACTCAACAAATTTCTTGTTGATTTTGGGGAAAATAAAGCATTTTCTATTTTGAGCTTTGTACCATTTGGTAATGCTAAATTAGCCTTTCTCACTCCTTCTATCAAGTTTGTAGGACCTGATATTGTATTGATGATCCCTTTTGTTGGTTTCAGTTTATAAAAATATTTTTTAGATCTAAGTATAGTATGCGTGGCTCCACTATCCGCTATACATATATCTTCTTCATTTGTTTGATCTTGTGCTCCGGTGATTTTCATTTTAAATCTTGAAAAATATTAAGAAAAAAAATAAGTGTATAACGAAGACATATGATATTTTAATAAGAACTTTATTTAATTGAAACACAAGTAGTACATGAAAGAGAAACTACATAATTAAAGATAATGAGAACACACTTAATAACTGCATCTAATTATAGTAGTCAAGCAACTTTGTTTCAAAGTTCTACCCCAAAGTCTTCAACGCTCAGCTCAGCATTGATATTATTAAAGTTATCAACATGGTTCACTTCTTTCTCTTTTAGAGAGGCTTGGTACAGTTCACACAGATGTGGAGCTGTGCGACAAGCCTTTGCCCAGTGGTTTGTACTTCCACATCTAAAACATGAAGTGCCATTGTTTTCGGACCTACCAGCTTCATTCCATTTATTTTGGTGGTTGGAATTGGTATTGTGTGGGACATGATAATTATTGGCTCTCTGGTTACGACCACGGCCACGACCACGACCGTAAGAGTTATTGTTCCATTTGAATGGATGCTTACGATCATTAAAATGCCTTTTGTCAAAATGACCACGTCCACGTCCACGGCCTCGTCCTCGACTTTGTTCCCATTTATGATCAGAATTTTTATGAGAACTTTTGTGAGCAACATGTGCTTCTGGTATTGCTAATGAACCCGTGGGACGAGATTGATGATTTTTCATCAATAATTCATTATTTTTTTCTGCTACAAGGAGTAATGCATTTAAATCAGAGTATCTCTTAAAATTCTGCAAACGATAATGTGTTTGCAAGTTTATATTTGATGCATGAAACGTGGAGAAAGTTTTCTCTAACTTTTCTTCCTCTGTTACGGGATACCCACAAAATTCCAGCTTTGAATAAATTCGGTATAAAGCAGAGGTGTAATCATTTACCCTCTTAAAATCTTGGAACCTAAGACTGTTCCATTCATCTCTAGAAGTAGGAAGTAAAACTTCCTTTAGATGACCGAATCTGCTTTTCAAATCTTCCCATATCATATATGGGTTATCATAATTAAAATACTCATGCTGTAGTAATTCATCAATATGTTTATGGATGAAAACATCAGCTCTTGCTTTATCCTGGTTAGAGCAATCATTGTATTCTTGGATTGCGTCTAACACATCCATAGATTTTAAATGTCTTTTGACATTTGCTGTCCAAGACATATAATTTTCTCCAGAAATGTTGAGTGCAGGGAATTCGAGTTTTGCTATATTTGACATTTTGTTGCTAAACATAATAGAGCAAATAATAAGATAAATATTAGAATCCATATATATCAATCAACAATGAGATACAATACATTGGTAAAGCTATAAACATATAAAAGAAAAAGAAAATGCCGAAATCTTCAGATGGGAGATTAAAAATTAGAATGAGAAGTAGTATAAGCATTATAGTGACCAACAGCAAAACCGGGTGAATCATTTTGAGAACTTTATCCTGGATAAATTTAATAAGAAGAATGTTTGTTGTAAATGAAATGGGGTTAATGATTGGTTATTTATAGTGAAAATTTATAACCTTTTTACAACGGTTACATTACCGTTTATAACGGTAACATTACCGTTTGTATGTGTGTGTGTGTATATATATAATATTAATTATTTTAAAATAAGATAATAAATAAGATATTAAATACAGTTTATTTTATAAAATATATATAATTAGTATGCACAATAATAAGAATAGAATTGTTAGTGTAAATAAATCTAACTTCTAAATGAGATATTAGTGTGCATATATAAATAAAAGTTAGAATAGTTATCAAATTTTAATAACAATGTTTATACACATTATTGCTATTACTCAGTATATTAGTTAGTATATGTATATGCATAGATACATATCTAATATACATAATTAAAGAAGTGTTTATGATGCTTATGTAGATACCTTTGTGTCTATTACCTTTCTTGGTTAGGATATAAGCGGCTTGTGCTGATAACGTGTTATGATATTAGCCCGATATAACAATATTTTTGAAGTAATAACTGAACTAAGAAATATGCTGAGTAAACAATATGATATCTTTGTTACTTTTAGATATCAACCTTCGTTCAAATCATTCTATTTATAATGCAAAAACTACTGTGCAAAAGTACTATTTAAGGAGACAAACGAAATATAATTGGTGCATATAAAAATATAGTTGGTGAAGTCATGGTGTCATACAAATAATAGTGTCAGTGTCGGTAATTCATAACAAAAGCTCTATTGTTTTCAATTCATTTTTCATCTATTTATATATATATATATATATATATATATATATTCACATTTATTGTTTTTTTTATTTTTTTATTGCTTTATTATTGTTTTTTTTCAAGCCTTTTTTGTTTTTCATATGAGCGGACAACATGTTTGTGTTTGATAAATCATAATGCAACTGTCTTATGATAAAATTTTTCTTTTTTTAGTTGTTTTATACTTTTGTGATCAAAACGGATATTTTAAAATAAAATTTTTATATTAATTTTTTTCTTTTAAAGTTACATTTTCGTTATGATATAAATAATATTTGCGAAAAAATAACATCATTGTTAGTATCAATATAATGAGTATAATTCAAAACCGGTATCGGCATTTGCTTATATGATTTTCATTGCTGTGTCTATTTTTTTAACATTTCGGTACAACTGTTTTTGAAATAAAGTTTTAACCAAAATAATTTTATTAGATATCATAAACTTTATGATTGCAAGTATCAAAGACAAACCAAGCTAATTCTGACTAAATAATGTTGGTACCAATATCGATATTAAAACCACTCCTATGTAAGAAAACAACTTAGAGAAAACAATAAAAATAGCAATAACAAAGCAGTTAATAAACAGAGAATGAAAACTAAAAAGAGTTTTTTCTTTTTTTTTTAATATGTATTCTTCAGTCTTGATAAATAAAAAATAAATAATATGAATACAAAACAGTTTCCAAAAAACATTTTTGAATGATTTTGATTTAAATGAGCTGTAAAAACAAAACTTTTATCAATATTAATTCATTTTTTATCTATTTTTTATTAAACAGAAACTTTTAATCAAAATAATTAGTTGGATAAAATGGTTTGGGTTTTTCAATAGAGACCCAAGTTTGATCCTCACTTATATCACTTTGGTTGGATATTGGAAGGGGCGGACCCACATAGTGTGGATCGGGGTCCCGAGACACCAATGTTTTTTAAAAGTTTATTAGACGCGGTATATTAAATTTTTCAAATATCCCATAATAAATAATAGATGAAACCCATACAATCAATGTTAAGTTTAGTATGGTGATAAACTCCGTTTACAACTGTTAGGTCACGGGTTCAAGCCCTTTTTCACTTTTTTTAATCCTATGTTTTTATGTTGTATAATATTGTCAAATTGTTAAAAACTAGTCTATTACTTTGTCTTTTTTTTCTTTTTTTTTTTGTTTATTTTGTTTATAATTTGTGCTTATTCTTAATAACTTAATATTTAGCATGTCCAACTTCTATATATAATAATTTAGTTATATTTACCTGATTGCAGGCTACTTATAACAAAAAAATAAAACATGTTGTATGTGTTATGTGGCTATGTCAATTTAAGCCAACGCTTCTAGCGTATGTTATCATGGTTTCAAATGTTGCTTATCTTTATTAGGTCTTTTGTAATGCTAATCTAAATACTATTTAACGCCACAAAGTGAATAGAAGAACTTTCACTTAATTGATGATAGTGTTAGATAATTTATCTTCATTGACTTTTATCTTTTTACTCTAATTTTATCACTTCTATTTTTAGTTTTTGTTAATTTAATGAACATGTATTATTCTACAACAAATGATGTAATAAGATTTTTTGTTAAATTAATAGACATGCATTATTCGTTTTATTTGTTGTTGGTGATGATTATATAAACAATTGATGATTGATGTTAGCATTTATTATTGAAATAGAACTTTTTGTATTCTATATTTATTAATGAGTAATGATCATATTTTTTTTATTATTGTATTGATTTTTATTATGTTCCTTGACCGGATTAGGACAACAACCGACCCGAAAAATCCAAACATCGAAAAAATAGGACCCCATTGAACAAACATCCTGGGTCCGCCACTCAGGTTTTCGTCTCACAGTGTGTTACGTCAAATAGTTCTGCTCTTGTAGCAGCACAACGACTATCAAGTGGTAGTCGGTGGTATGGTTTCTTGGGGAAACGTCCAATCCAAACTCTGATGCTAGCGTGGCCCCAGTTAAAAAAGCATAATCTGGCCATAGTGACACAGCGGGCTCTCCAAATTAAAGAGTACGATAACTTAAACACAAAAATGAAAGTTGTCGTTCCTTAAAAAAAAGGGTACGAAAAGACAGTGTATATAAAAATCCATTTTGGTAATACTTTTTCCTCTTCCTCGTTTTAGTAAAAAACTCATAACGAATCTTCAAAACTTTTGGTTCTAGAGACAATATGATAATCCATAAATAACCTTCAAGATAAATCCCATGAGGAATGCATGATAAAAATTTTATTTGGGATTGCAAAAACAATTCTCATAATATTTTAATTGGAAAAGGCAATAGTTTCAAAACAGATAGCATAAAGAAATGGTCTTCTTCACCATTTCATTGCTAGGTTTAAGCGGACCGATCGGACCGGATTTACAAACCGAAAGACGTTCTAAAATCTAAATAATATAAAAATTAATAACGCATATAAACAAAATATTAAAATATGTTGTGTTTTAGTGTGCATTTAAATTTTAATAACCTATTAAGACTTAAGCAAATAATATATGGAGTAATAAAAATGACTAATAAAATAAAATTTTGGAAAGGATTAAATGATTTAAAATTCATTTTTATCACTTGGTCCGCTTCACCAGTCCGACTTATATCCAGCCGGTTAAACTGGGGAACGATTAAGTGGGTTTAATCGGACGGTTAAGCAAATAATATATGGAGTAATAAAAATGACTAATAAAATAAAATTTTGGAAAGGATTAAATGATTTAAAATTCATTTTTATCACTTGGTCCGCTTCACCAGTCCGACTTATATCCAGCCGGTTAAACTGGGGAACGATTAAGTGGGTTTAATCGGACGGTTAAGCAAATAATATATGGAGTAATAAAAATGACTAATAAAATAAAATTTTGAAAAGGATTAAATGATTTAAAATTCATTTTTATCACTTGGTCCGCTTCACCAGTCCGACTTATAACCAGCCGGTTAAACTGGGGAACGATTAAGTGGGTTTAATCGGACGGTTCCATGCCCGGTTTCACGGCCAACCGTTCTGATTGGCTAGTCTGGTTCAATCGTGAAAACGAGGAAAAAAGCGAGTCATAAAAATGTGAACATCAATCCAAAACCGGTTAGGACCCGAAATCAAAAAAAAGTTAGTAAACGAAATAGTTGTAGCCGGTTTGTAATCGTACTGACTGTAGGTTATGGACAAGTTAGAGACTTTTAAATAAGAGCATGCTAACCGAAATGGGTTAATTTCAATAGAATTGTAACCAGCCAACCGATTATTAACGTTAGGGATACGATTTTTGAACTTTTTTAAACAATTATATAGCAGTCAGCAACCGATGTTTGTGTGTTTTGCCACATGTGTTAGTATAAATAGGTATTGGTGTATTGGTTTGATTACACCATGTCTCTAGCTCTCAAAATGTAAAGCACTCAGAGACTATCGATGTCTCAATTCTTAAATGCTTACACGGCAAATGACACAAATGCGGTGTTGAAATGGCTCGATGCAAAAAATGTAGCGTGTTCCTCAAAGCCACGTCCAATTGCACTTTGAGAATTTATTTGAAAAAACATTGCAACACAGTGAAAGCAAATAATCAAGCACAAACGTCAACTGAACTCACCAGAGACCCAAATAAAAACTAAACGAAGACAAAAATGATAATGAGTTTAAAAATAAATAAAGAACATAATTCTATAACTAAGTTTAAAAATAAATAAAAAAACATACTTTAAGTGACTTTATTTTATATTTTGGCATTTAAGGCACATAACAACATTGTATAAGTGGTATAACATCACAATTAATTTCCAGCCCATTTCCTACCTTATATCTATATATATCATATAATTACACTACAAATTCTTCTGTTTAATTAAATAATACTTTTTATACCTTTATCATTATCTTTTAGTGAATCCTCAAATTTAACTTTCCCCTATAACATTTTCTCTCTCCTCTACTCACAACAACTCATAACCATACCATATAATTTACAAATTCTCCTCACATATTTTAAGGGAATGGCTGAGAATGCTCGTACTTGGTAACTGTGCAATGTGTTCCGCTTAGAAAAACCTTTTATTTTAATAAAAACTAGTATTATTACCCGCGCGTTGCGGTGGGTGCGTTAAACCGTGAAAATAGGGCGAGTTTGCATTCTGTTTTTGAATGTGCATAAGCTTCAACATGTAAGAAACACAGGAATATCATTATGCTTCGTTTTAATAGGAAAAACCAGCAATAACATCTTCGTAATACCCGAAGTAACATAAAATAACTATCATCTGTGTCCAGAATTGTTTTTCGTATAAATAGATAATTTAATTCTCTAACCAATGATGGAATCGTAAGATGATAGTTACAGGGATTGAATTATTAAACCCAAATTGTTAAGAGATGTAGAAGTCAGTTAACACCTCAAAAAAACAAAGAAGAAGCCACAAACAATGCAGACAATCGGTATCGGGCAGAAAGGGATGAAAAAGGAATAAAAAAAACATGTTAGGGAGTTGCGAATCTGGTGTTGGTTGTTCTCACTAGCGAACCGTCAAATGATGTGGCCAAGCTGGTTGATTCGAAACAACCGGTCGTCGCCGTCTGCTTATGGCGTGTAAACCAAAGAAACAAAAGGGAAGTCAAAAATAATAGAAAATGCTAACCATCACTAAAGTATAGGACAAACATACAAAAACACATACAATAAATAATGACTAATATGTACAAATATAATTTTGAAAGGACCTATATGTGCAAAACAAAATTAAGTTTTAACTACCCATTTGAAAAAACTAACTCTTATGCACACATGTATTAAAGTTAGTGGTTAGTGGTTATGAATAGTAACTTTTGTGAGGTAACTAATATTTGCTTTTTAATATTTATATAATATCTAGACCTATATTTTATATAATTGTCTACCAAAAAAAGCTTAGGTGTTGTTCTCTGATCGCTCTCATCCCCCCCCCCCCTCCTAGCGTGCCACCAGATTGTTTCATCCCCGAATGGTGAAATTCTATGCATTTGACTCGTTTAAGTTAAAAATAAGCTGGTTATGGGTCTCACAAAACCCGGATAGCCCTTAAACAGACTATAATATCTCATTTATTTGTGAAACTTTTTCATCATCAAACAATAATTTTCGCGGGTCATGAGTCTCACCAAACCCGGATAGCCCTTAAGCGGGTTATAATATCTCGTTTATTTGTGAAACTATTTTATTATCAAACTCTAATTTAATTTCTCTTATCTACATATTCTTCGTCGCCGGTCGATCCTCTCCATCGCCGGTTAACTTCCGATTACCACCCACCATCATCAACATCCCTCTCATGCATCAACCACCATCGTCGCCTACATCAACACCCCCTTCGAAGTTATCTTAAGTTTATAAAAGCATGTTTGATTTAGTTTTTAATCTTAATGCTCTTTTATACAAACCCAGGTTAAATGTTCGTTCATTTAGAATTTAAATGAAGAGTTCATGAACATAAACGGACATAATTGAATAAAAATAAACGAACATAAATGAACATATATGAACATATATGAACAAACATAAACGAACACAAGCAAAAATAAATTAATATAAATAGACACACTTAAATGAACACAAATGAATAAATATAAAGCATTTAGTAGATGATTCATTCAATGTTTTATTCAAAAATGAACATAAACGAACAACCAAACATAAATTAATCAAAATAAGTCCAAGTATATTACAAACTTTCTTACAATAAATTATATTAAAATCCAAAAATAATATGTTCACAATATTAGAAACGACAAATACAAAAAAAAATAATAATGAAATAAAAAAAATCATGTAATATGCTAATATATCAATATAAAACATATATAAAAGAGTTAAACCACGTGATGACATTTTTGTAATTATGCTGAATAGCATAAACAAACTATATCACAAAAACAAACTAAAGTAATTTATTATGCCATAAATTTATAAGTAATGTAAATACATTACACTATAGAATTTACAACTATAACAATTTCACATCAAAATTACGCTACTTGTAAATCCTATAGCGTAATTTCAATACTTTAGTTCTAGTTTGTAATATAGTGTAATCACGCTATAGAACTGTTTACCAAAATAATGACTTTGTATTTAATTCTAGAGTTAACTTGATTTGTAATCTTGTGGTCAACACCAATATGCAGGTTGAGACCCCCAATTCCATTTTCGGTGTTCTGGCATCCCGACATCTACATAGTGAGGCAGTTTAATCCCTGACGTTAACTCGAAGTGTAGGGCGAAGAGCTAAATTTTCTTTTCATACATAAACCTAATATAATATAAATAATAATTTTGCATTGAATCAGTAGACAACTTTTTGACCATTGAACCACTTTGAATATGTTTTGCCTTTATATCTAGATTTCTTTAATTGCAGTTTTTGATGTTGTGCTTTTCTAACCACACCGGCGGTGTGGCTACAAAATAGATTTAACCACTACGGATAGTGAAATTTGTGGCGTATTGTTGCCGCCATTCTTAAAAGGTGTTTTGTTTCTTAAAAGGCGTATTGTTGCCGTCAATGGCAGAGACTTGTAACACTCCGGTTTAAGTAGAAACGTTCAAGTGTGATGTACAGATTGTTCAAACACACGTGACACTATTTAAGTGATAATAATATCATTAATTTATTCAACTTCAAGTACACAATAGGGATGAGCATTTGGTATTTGGTACCGGTACCGTACCGGTACCGAATCGGTACCGTACCGGTACCGAATCGGTACCAAAGTTTTAAGTTTCGGGATCGGTACGGTATCGGTACCGGTATATCCCGAATTTTTGCCTTCAATACCGGTACCGAACCGAATATTTCGGTACCGGTACTGTTACCAAGATTTGCGATTTTCGGGATCGGTATTTTCGGTACGGTACGGTACCAAGCTCATCCCTAGTACACAAGTTCAAAACAAGGAAATAACATTTAATAAAAGAAATTCAAAACATCTTGTCCATTATTTTTGTAACCTAAGTCTAGTGTCTTCATCTCGCTTCAACCTCTAATAATCGTACATATAACATGTATATAAAATAAAGTCAATTAACAAGTAGTTTGTTAGAATCACACAAGTTTGATATGTACATGAAGAAAATCATACAATTCTATGAACAAGTGTAAAAACGCAAGTAAGGTCATTTCTAATTGGTAACAACCAACGTACTCAGATAATCGCATGCAAGGGTCCTTTCTAGTTGGTAACAACCAACGTACTCGGATTGCGGTCCCTTTTCCTCTCATAACACAACGGTCCTGAGTGAAAATGGGGGGGGGGGGGGTATGATCATACTTATTGAAACCACCACTTGAAATTGAAATTGAAGCAAGTAAACACACAAGTCCATATAGGAATTGTAGTTTGAAAAAAAGTAACTAAGTAATTGCATTGAATAAGATATACACGCTACCCCCAAAATATAAAAGTGTTTAAAAATAGGGTGTGAGAAAGTCACCTTTGATATAGAGGATAAACGGGAAACGAAATCCAAAAGTGCATCAAAAGAACCGAAACGAACGATCCTCGTGAACTATAAATTAAATAAATACGAAAATTTAAAAACTAACTAACGGGATTATAAGGGTTAATTATTTGTTGGGAATATGTATTATTTTATTATAGCTTTTACTAATTTATGACATAGATTATTTTAATATTATTTTTAAACTTAACGGAAATTTTAATGATTTATATTATTTTAATAACATAACACTAATATGAGAGTTATGGTATTTACAAGGCACGGATTTTAGATGGCGGTCTTATATCGCAAAAATAATTATGTTAACGAATTATATAAAACTAACGAATTAAAGTTAACGAATTGTAAAGCTAGCAATTAAGGTTAACGAATTATAAAGCTAAAGAATTAAAATTAGCGTAATGGAAATATAAACTAATTTCAACGGCTTAACGAATGTGGAAGTTAGGTTTTAGGTGATCATAAAGATAAATTATAATTTTGTAAGGCCCCGGGTGCCCTACTTTAGCGTTGGATTTACTCATAAACTCAGTTTGTTACAGTGGAAGCATAAACAATTTGCAACGGAAACTAAAACTTTGTACATAACAACTTCTTTCTCTAACTAATCTTCAATTTGGATAGCCTCGTGTGCACATCAAGCTTGCCACGTCATCACAATCCCTGCATGCATACTAAAAGTCAGCTATACACTTAGTGAGTTCTAGCATTTCTTTCATTTTCGTAACATACGATTTATAAATACATCACATCTTTCATACATTTATACATAAAATAACGTTTATAATTCTTTATTTACTTTCTCTATGTATGTCTGTCAATCGTTTCATAACTATTTTCATATACACTTGCTCATAACCGAGTCTCCTACTCTTGCTCATAACCGACCCATCGTTCCTTGCTCATATGTAACATCCTAAAATTTATAATGTTGAATAAAGAAAGTTACGTTTTGTGATTTCGCGTTATTATGTAATTAATATCGAGTAAAGAACGGATCATGGAATTAGATTAATTGAGATGGGTTAAATGAGAATGGGCCTTAGGTCCATGGGCTTTAAGGGATATAAATATCCCCTAAACCCTAAACCATCATTCATTTCCATCTTATTCTCTAACACACTCCAAAACACACACGACCCGAACCAAGATCCAAAGACGAGGACCCGAGCTTGTTGGTGCTAGATCGTCGTGACGAACCAAAGCAGCAAGACCAGCTCGTGTTCGTAGTTCGACTCATTTACGGTACGTTTATATCGATAACTTGTTCGTTTAGGTTTGGATTAGTATAGAAATGATAGATCTGTTTTTGTATGGTAAAAACGAATCCAACAAAGCTAAACTTACTGAAAATGGTTATGATTTGATGGGTTAATCGATTGATAAAAGAACCCGTAACCTATATGCCTAAACCGCACCCTTTAAACATCGATGTTAGGTCGATTTGATGGTTGGGGTTTGTAGGCGCTGGTCAGACGATTCCGTGGATATCTAAATCGAGTTATTTGGTTAAGAAACGAAGATGATTAAGGGATTTAAGAACGAACAGTACCGCAGCTGGACAACTTCGCCTGCAAGCTAAGTTCGCCTGATGAACTTCGCCTGCAAAGCTAAGTTCGCCTGATGACAACTTCGCTGCAAAGCTAAGTTCGCCTGATGACAACTTCGCCTGCAAAGCTAAGTTCGCCTGATGACAACTTCGCCTAAAGCTAAGTTCGCCTAAGGTTAACTTCGCCTAAAGCTAAGTTCGCCTGATGACAACTTCGCCTAAAGCTAAGTTCGCCTAAGGTTTAACTTCGCCTAAAGCTAAGTTCGCCTAAGGTTTAACTTCGCCTAAAGTCAAGTTCGATTAGAAAATAAATTAAAAACCTAATGAAAAATGTGTTAAGACAGTTAATGTAAATAAAATTTTTCCAAGCTGACCTGGCAGCTCGACCCCAGCCAGGGGCTCTGCCCCTTGGACCCTGCTAGGGGCTGCCGCCCCTAGACCCCGCTGCCAGGGGCGCTGCCCCCGGACCCCTGTTCGTTGTGGGTAGTAATTAAGACTAGAAAGATGATATGAGTAGTGATAGTTAATTGATATGTATACTTGTTATACAGTCAGCCGTGCACAACTGAAGAAAGGGATTACGATTAACGGTGAACGTAACCGTGTTCAGGTGAGTTTCTAGCCCCAATTATGTGTTATGTTTTCGGGGCTGTGTGCATACTCGATATGTTTGTTAATACGCTTATCCTAAGAGATAAGTGTATGCCTTATGTGAATGATGTGATATGTATGAATGATGGCTTGACGGTACGTGAACGATCTTCGGATATTGCACGTACTGTCAGGTTGTAACGCTAAGTATAAGGTAAGTATGATATGTATGCTTATGTGTATGAATGTGATAAAGTTAACAAAAGAAGGAAAGGGTGGTTGTATGGTAACGAAGAGGGAATCGAACCCTACTAATATTCGAGAACTAGGGAACCGAACCCTACTAATATTCGAGGAAAGAGGGTATCGAGCCCTAATAATACTCGAGGAAGGAGGGTACCGAGCCCTAATAATACTCGAGGAAGGAGGGTACCGAGCCCTAATAATACTCGAGGAAGAGGGTACCGAGCCCTAATAATACTCGAGGAAGGTAGGGCGTAATGCTCTTTATAACGTAAGATATGAAAGTAAGTTAATACAAAAGAAAGTATGAAAGCATGAAAGTATGAATGAAAGAAAATAAGTTTTTGTGTATTGTATAGTGTATGATTAACTAGAACTCACTCAGCGTAGCTGACTTTTAGTATGCACGCAGGTGAGTAGGATGAGGCAGCTCGCTTGAAGAGACACATGGCACTGAATAAGAGGCTGGCATCGGAAGATCCAAGACGTTTAAGTTTAATGTTTCGTTTATTTTGAAAGACAAAATGATGTTTTAAGACAAGACGTGTTTTGTTATGAAATGTTTTATGAAAGCTTTTATATTCCGCGAATGTTTTAAATAACTCTGATATTTAGAACTGCGTTTATGAGTAAATCCAACACGAAAGTAGGGCTACCGGCAACGGGGCCTTACATCATAACCGGGCCGTCTATTCTTGCTTCTAACCGAGCCCCCTATCCTTGCTCATAACCGAGCCATCTATTCTTGCTCCTAACCGAGCCATCTTTCCTTGCTCATAACCTAGACATATAAAGTTAGAGGGATTTGCCATCCTATCTTATTGTGCATGCATGAGGCCTGAAGGCTCTACGCATGAACGTATACACATTCTTTTAAACATAGCATTCATATTCTACGCAAGCATTTGTAGGGTTTGTTCCCTAACTCTTTCTATTCTATTAACTAACATTCAAACATTCAAATGTATATTAATAAATTAATATAAAAACACGCTTTTATAAGATATATATATCATTAATTAAAATTTCATATATCTATTCTTTCACATACGAGTATGCATACAGCCCCAAAAACGTTTAAAGGAAAAGGGGGGCTAGAACTCACCTATAGTCGGTTCTTCTCTGGGTGAAGCGTATTACCCTTCTTCAATTGAGCACGGCTAACTGTTTATTAACGTACAAGTGTTAACTTTCTATTTTGATATTTTATATTCTTCATTTAACAGAGTTAACTTTTATGTTAACTAATCCAAACTTATTATTTACGAAACCGACACCAAACTTTTTGGTTATGAAACAAATCGTTATTCGTTAAGATCTCTATAAGTTACGAACCCTAACATTCAAGTTAATGATTCCCTAACGAACTGGGTTAACGATTTCTTAGCGAACTTATATCTTAACGAATCCTAACTTTATTACTTTAACGAACCGAACTTTATTAGTTTAACGAACCCGTCTTTTTAAGTTAACGATTCTTTTAACATGCTTATAAGGTAGCGGGTTCTTAACGAGTTTGTAGGTTATGATCCTTAAACGAGTCGGTTCTTGGGTTCGGGTTAAGTTCTCATATTTGAATCGAGTTTCAAGTTTTACTTAGGTACATTCGGGTCACATGGGCGTCGTTTAGGTTCCACTCGAGTCGCATAGGAGTCGTTTAGATTCCACTCGAGTCACATAGGAGTGGTTTAGATTCCACTCGAGTCACATAGGAGTCGTTTGGTTTCCACTCGAGTCACATAGGAGTCGTTTAGACTCCACTCGAGTCACATAGGAGTCGTTTGGTTTCCACTCAAGTCACATAGGAGTCAAATCAATCCATTCGAGTCACATAGGATTCAAATCCATTCGAGTCACTTAGGAGTCAAATCCACTCCAACTAGAGTCGAATTCCAATCCACTCCAACTAGTCGAATTCCAATCCACTCCAACTAGAGTCGAATTCCAATCCACTCCATCTATATTCGAATTACAATCCACTCCAACTAGATTCGAATTCCAATCTACTCCAACTAGAGTCGAATTCCAATCCACTCCAACTAGAGTCGAATTCCAATCCACTCTAAATAGATTTGAATTCCAACTTATTTATATACGTATATATACTAGTCCAGTTATTTAGATCGAGATCCAACCTTCTTACTTGGTTCAATTAGAGTTCACTTATGTCGGTTTGGCTCGGTTTGTTTTGTTTCCATCTTACAAGGTCCATTCGTTCATCTATTATTATAAAACAAGAACAAGATGAAGATGAAATGAAGGATGAACCTTTAATCTAATACGTACCTTAAAGATTAGGTTAGATTAGATCCTGAATCTCTTAGAATCCTAGTTGAACCTTCTTAGATCTTGAATAGGAATCAATCTTTGTTAGCTCTCTAAAGATCTTGGATGGAATAGGAAGAAGAAGAGAGGTTTGTGTGTGTACAGGAGGTGTGTATGTGTCTGGAATCTGAAGATGGTGAAATGAAAATGTTTAGGGTTTTTGGGATTAAATACCCCAAGCCCATAGACCTTAGGCCCGTAACCATTCTCAAGTCCATATAACGAATCTAAACTTAACACTCCGTTCCATGATTATTTATCCAAAATAAATCACGACACACAATAAATAAATAAGAACTTCTCTTATTATAATATTCTTAAAAACACAGATGTTACAAATTTATACTTAATTTTATTTAATGTAAAATAATTTTATTTGATTTAAAATGATTTTTAATATTTTATTTGATTTTTAACAATAAAGAAAATGGTTTAAAAAAATAATAAAAACATTTGCATTGACTTGGGTTCGAATCCAGGTTTGGTTGTACCATAATCATATGTCTTAACCACTAGACTAAGTCATTTGATTGATAATATTACAGAAACAAAACTATATATGTGTTCATGAAAGTTCATCTTTACAACTAAACAATAGATTTTAATTCGATCAATTGGTTCCATGTTTATTCAATCTAAGTTAGGGGTTTTAATTTTCGGTCAAAAAAGAATAAAAACCATATAAAATTTACCTGAATTGATTACGGATTGGTGGTGAACGACAATATGGCCGTAATCAAACTTGGATGATCAAAATGGGATTACAGAGAGTATGTAAGTGTATTTTGACTATTTTAGCAGGTTTAGATGCATGTTTAGGTCTTATTTATAATAACAATTGGAACGTGTCTTGATTAATTGATGTTAATTGCATTTTGGTTAATTCCGCGGGGTTTCGCAGCGGTTACGGGATTAATTCATGGATACAAGCCGTTATAACGTAATATAATTGTTGATTAGTGTTTGTTATTGAAGTCTATGATTGTTAAAACTAATTAAACGAGTCAAATGCGTGATTAAAGGGGGGGGGTTGTTTGGGGCCTTGCCGGCAGCGAACTCCGGCGGCCGGAGCTTTTGGACGGGAAACCGTGCTAGGGGGTGAGCTGGGATTAAATTGATTTTTTATTATATTTTGAATGCACATTTACACAACAGGCCCCTATGCTTTAATACTTCTTCTAAGTTAATATTAATAATTTATTTTGGTCCATGAACTTTGGATCGTGTTTAATAACGTAATATTACTTGGATAATTTTTTGTAATATACTCATATACCTCGGATATCCTTTAATTAAGAACTTTAGATCCTCGTAGTTTCGTTAATTGAAAAAAATTAATAGAAAACGAACGAACGATATACTTAAATTATCGGAAATATTTTATTATTGATAAAGGAAAAATAAAATACATCGATACGACACAACGGGTCGGTTTAACATATACAAATGTAAATTCAAATAAACAATAACGAATGTTACATGATACGAAACTCGAGAACATTAATATATATATATATATAGGGTAAGGATCCTAAGAGAACCCTTGGCAAATTGAGAACTTTGAGAATCATTTTAGACCAATAAAAAAATCTCTAAAAAATATTTAAAAATTATAAAACAAAAAAAACGAAAATTTTAAAAAAGTAAACAAACCAAAATTCTTATATTTCATTCCGGTTTCATTAAAAAAACCAAAATTTTTGTTATTCATATTATACCTATACACATGTGTATACTTTCATTTAATCCCTAGTTTACTTAATGTATATATATGTACATTATCATTTACCTTAAATTATACATATGTGTATAAAAAAACATATGTGTACATATATATACATATTATACATATATGTATAATTTAGCTAAACCGAGAAATTTTTTTTTTTGTTTTTTTTAATTCATACTATACATATAGACATATGTATACTTTTATTTAATCTCTAGTTTATGTAATGTATACATATATACATTATCATTTACCTTAAATTATACATATTATACATATAGATAATTTAGGTAAACCGATAATTTTTTTTTTAGAAACCGGGATGATAAATAATAATTTTGGTTTTTTTATTTTTTTTATTTTTGTGTTTTTTTATGATTTTTTTTTGTTTTTGGGTTTTTTGTGGTCCAAAACGGTTCTCATAGTTCTCAATTCCCAAAAAGTTTTCACGTGATATATATATATATATATATATATATATATATATATATATGCTTAAGTTTAGAAGAGAAATAAAATTATTGTGAGAAATGAATATGGACCACTAATTTTATTTTATGTTTTAAATGTTTAAAAATAAATAAAAAAAATGTAAATGCAACAATAAATGCATTCTCTCTCTTCAATTAATACAACTAATATAACCATAATAAATCTCTCTCTTTTCAATTAATACAACTAATATAACCAAAATAAATCCTCTCTAACTAATAAATATCAAAACATAATATATTTTTTTCAATTGATATACATAGAAATATTATTGTTATAAATAATAAAAAAATATCATACAAATGTGTTCATTAAATATAAACAATAAATATACAACATACACAAAATTATATAACCTACACTTGTTTTGAGTAATAAAAACGTACAACATACAAAAAAGTATACAACTTACATATGTAATTCGACATCAGCAATTATATGCACTAGAAAAAGATACACACATCCTATACTTGTGTAGGTTATATGTTTTTCGTGTATAGGTAATATGTTTTTTTATTCTTAAAACACGTGTATGTTACATGTTTTTGTGTAGGTTGTATATTTTTTATTGACATTTAATGCTAACATATGTAAGATAGTTTTTGTATTATTCATCACAATGTACCTACGTGTTGATGGATATTGATATATTGAGTTGGAAGATATTGGTTTTGGATAGAAAAAATATTTATTGTATGAATAAATTGTATTTAAATGTGTAGGATAAAATTTTCGAGTGTAGGTTATATGTTTTTCGTGTGTAGGTTATACGTTTTTGTGTGCGTGTGTAGTTTATTCATGCTGAATTTTGTGTGTCGGTTATATGTTTTTCGTGTGTAAGTTATATGTTTTCTTATTTTTAGAACAAGTGTAGGTTATAAGTTTTTGTGTAGGTTGTGTACTTTTTTGTTGATATTTAATGTAAACACGTGTAAGATAGTTTTTTGTTCTATTCAACACAATGTAAATACGTGTTGATGGATATTAATATATTGAGTTGGAAGAAATTGGTTTTGGATAAAAAGAAATTTTGATGCATGAATAAATTGTACTTGTGTAGGATAAAAATTCAAGAGAGAAAAAAAAAGTTATAAAAATAAATTAATTCTTATTTTCCAATTATAATAATTTGATTAGTTATATTAATTAAATAGATAACTATTATATTTATTAGTTATATTAATTGAAGAGAGGACATGCATTAATACTTTTTTCATTTATCTGTAAGCATTTAAAACCTAAATTAAAATTAGTGGCCCATATTCATTTCTCACAGTAATTTCATTTCTCTCCTGAACCATCCCCTATATATGTGTGTGTGTGTGTGTATATATACACAAACAAACCGAAAATTTGAAATGGATCGGGTTTTCAGGTTTGAAAAGTAATGTGATAGTGGAACTGATATAACATTAAATATATATAATTTCCGTGTACAGTTTGTATAATATTTTATTAGTTTTGTTCGTTTTTGATTAAAATTTGTATAATACTAACATATTTATATAATGTAGGTTCTGAGACTTAATCGTGGCTAAGAAGGGCGAAAAAAGAGCTAAAACAAGCCAAAACGGAGAAACGAAAGGATCAGGAACGGACCGGAACGCATCAGAATTGAACCGGATCGGGCCGGTCATCCCCTCCCATTGTGACAGCCACGCCGCGCAACCAAAGACCTATGTGGTGGCTGCGCGGCGCCTTGACATATATATCCCAGAACTTTCCACGTTTTGATCAGTTTTGGGCCTTGAAAACCTATATAAACACCTCTAAACTTAACTCTAAGCATACCCTGCGATGACCAGCCGAATTTGGAGATTACCAAAGCTTAGGATTTCTATTTTTGGCGGGTTTGAAGGCTAGGAATCATTCGATGAAGTTTTCATTGTTCGAAGACAAAGATTACGGGTTTTATCATCTATTTTCTTTTGTTTTCATTTATTTTCACCATAAATTCCTTTGAGATTATTATGTTTGATTTTACGATGTTTGGCTAAAACTCATAGACTATCTGGGCATATAATGAACCTTTGATTTAAGTTTGAAATTGATTTTACAAATTCTTGGTATCGGTACCGGTACCAAAATATCCGGTTCGGTACCGGTATTGAAGGTAAAAACTCGGGAAATACCAGTACCGGTACCTTACAGATCCCAAAATTCAAAACTTTGGTACCCACGGTACCAAATCGGTACCGGTACCGGTACCGAATTTGCTCATCCCTAGTTTGAGGGGCCCAACGGCCCGTACGACCGTCTCATGACCGGGGTTGGCGCATGCACCCCTTAAATCCCTGTGCCTTTAATGCATATTGTCGACTAGCCTGTCGACGAGGGTGCTGGGGAGGGGGCGGCGCGGATGCGGATGATGGTGGGGACGCGGCTCCTGATCTAGACGCACATTGTGACACCTCGCTCTTCCATGTTAAAACCGTTAACCCAACTCCGTTATATTAAACGCCA
Organism: Bidens hawaiensis; assembly: GCF_021521415.1. NCBI lineage: Eukaryota > Viridiplantae > Streptophyta > Magnoliopsida > Asterales > Asteraceae > Bidens > Bidens hawaiensis. The sequence continues at coordinate 18,077 of NW_027495291.1, read as the reverse complement.
TGCATAGCATTTACAGAGTCAGTAATGATTCACACACACGAGTTCGTTAGTATGCATTGGTGATTAATCTCGATTAAGAAATGTTTAAATAATTCGGATATAATTGTTATGTGTTAAATGATTTATGTGTTACACGATTTAGTAGATTATGCTCGCTTAACATGCTATTAGTTATTATATAAAAATAATACATCAAGCATATGTAGATAATATTATCTGTGTGAAATTACATGTCAAATGATTATGTACTTAGTTCGTAGCTTGTTTCATTAAATTGTGATCGATTACGCGTATTGAGCGTAACTTATACGTTTTCGGCTTTTACAAAAATAATATTTACGAAATAGAAACAAGGTTTTATTTTTATAAGTTTGGGTTAGTATTTTAGTCGGATAATTCGTATTAATCTGGTTTGTTGTTAAAAAGTTCACTTAAAGCCAAAACTCATTCTAAAAGGGTCATTTTTATAAATATAATTATCATAATATTAAATAAAATACCCAACCCAAAAATCCTGGCCATAAACGATTCCTCTCCCTCTGTATGACCTCAAGCCATCAACAAACCCTAATTCATCTTCAATTCAACCGTAATTCTTGCAATTGGTGGTGTTTTTAAGAGATTCTCATCATTCCTAATACTAGTTGGTAAGTATTATGCATTGATTTCATGTTTTTGATGAGTTATTGTGAAACCCTAGATGTTTAATCTCTGTAATATTGATTATTATGATGTTAATTGGTGAATTGAAACCCTAGAGATATCATAAATATGTTAGGGTTTGAGTTTTGATAATAACAGTTTACTGACAGATTCGTATTCATTTATTGTTTGGTCTGTAACTCGGTGATACTTGATTGTTTTTGATCGATTCTTGTTCCATGATGTTCTAATTTAAGTCTAGTTTCCAGAAAGGTATGATTTGTAATTTTTGGACGAGATTTGAATGGTTTTTATGATTTTATAAAAACATATGTCAAAGCTGATTCGGGGAATTATATTCTGGTATGTGTTTCCGACATCATTACTCCCTAATGACAAAGGCAAACGGGTTTGTTCCAATTCTAGAACTTAGTATTATTTTTAGGAGACAACTCAATTGGCCTTGCATAATTTGGATAAATGAGTTGAGATAACCATGAAAATACTTTTTGTTGCGCAATCTGCTGAACTGTTTGTACCTATCTGCAATGATTGAATTATATGAGCTTTTCATATATCACAAAAATATAATAAAAATTGTTTGAGAAATTTAATCCATATATTCTACTGTGATAAATTTTTTAGAATTTATCTTTGAGTTTTGCATAGTGAATAAAATCAGTTTGTGCATGCTAGAATCTGCCTCGTTAACTGAATGATCATAAGTTAGGTTGTATGATGAATATTTGGTTGCTTTGCCATGAAATGATATGTGCATTAGGGATGAGCTCGGTACCGTACCGGTACCAAAAATCCCGATCCCGAAAATCGTAAATTTTTGGTACCGGTACCGAAATTTTCGGTTCGGTACCGGTACGGTAACGGTATTTAAGGTAAAATTCGGGAAATACCAATACCGTACCGGTACCAGTCTCGAAAACTCAAAACCTTGGTATCGATTCGGCACCGACGGTACCAAATCAGTACCGATTTTGGTACCGGTACCGGTACCAATCGGTACCATACCGATTTTTGCTCATCCCTTATATGGATACATGTTAGGACTTTTATTACAGTTGACATTACTTAATATCACCAACGAGTCGTCAGGTCAAGTTTATGTTCGTGTGTATGTCCATACATGAGTCTTAGAGTCCTGTGTTGTTAAACACATTCTCATAACATAAACACTTGTACTAGGTAACAGTTAACGAGTCAAGTGCATACATTGATTTGAGAAAAGTCCATTACACGCGTCACTAGGTGAGTTCTTGCGTTTTCCTACTTGGTTTCTTTATTGAAAACACAAAGCATTTTCCTATTGTTTTCTAGATTGAAAACAACAAAACTATTTTCGTATACTTGTGTTTCTGGATTGAAAACAACAAATTATTTTCGTATACTTGTTTCTAGATTGAAAACAACAAAATATTTTCCTAACTTGTTTTCTGGATTGAAAACACAAAACGTTAGCCTGCACTTGTTTTCTTGATTGAAAATGCAGACATACTTACATACTGGTTTTCTGGAGGAAAACGCAGCGACTAATTTTGGATTTATGTATTTCTTATATATCACAAGTGTATACTAGATGTCCTCATATTACTTAAAGTCCTTACATATCTTGAGCCGTTATGATGGGATCGCGGGGAAATTTAAGTAGTACTACTGTGTTTGACAAACTCCACCTGTTATAATTCGACTGGAGGTCGGACGGGTGTAAATTGTCCTAACATACATCGTCAGTGTTTTGTGATAGACCTGGTAAGAAGGCATACAGACAGTCAGCTTCGGTTCAAATGTCTAGTAGCTTGTAAATGGGTTAGCTACGCTGGTATATTTGAAAAGTGCTAAATCCACATACACAACTGATGCTACGTATACTATCTAGTACTATATATATTACTTTTTACTACAACTTATGAACTCACCAACCTCGTGTTGACCCTTGAGTATTTATACTTGCCCAGGTTGCTAGATGTGCTAAGGAGTGGATTGCATTGCATACGTCTGGAGTCACATTTGTCGCATGAACTTTTTATTTCACATTATTTACATTTGATGGGTTGTGTATGTTTTGAACACATGGTTCGTTGTTTTTAAACCATTTACTTATATGCTTCCGCAAAACTTTAAATCGTTCGGATTGGATTTTGTGTTCTCATGTTTGAATGAGACGTAAATAAATGTTTTGAACATTTTGATTTGGTTGTTTGGTAAAACGAATAAGCTAGATCCTGGTATGTCACATGCCTCGCGATAAAACTCCGTTAGTCAAAATTTAGGGGTGTGACACACATGAGGTACGCTTATTATATTGTCGTTTCAGGTTACTTTTAATTCTTTAATTATTGAACGTTTTTTTATTGTTTGATATTAGCCGCCACCGCAGCACATTCCCCGCACTTATTGAGCCGTGCGTTTGGATACCAACACTAGCACCCGGTTACAGACCATTGAGCATGGCATGCTACGTATGTAGCAGGGGATGCTACAGATGCAGCGGAGATCCTACAAATGCAGCGTCAGATTAGCTGGGTCGTTAGTTACTTGGGAGCCATTCAGCGCGGTGAGATATACACAGTACCCCCACCTAGTTTTGACCACGAGGCGAGCACGTCAGGCGTCAGATGCGGACGAGGCGACGACATGGACGACGCCACTCCGGGATCGGGCATCAGACACAGGGCGACGACCACGTCGACGTTAATGGTGCTCTGTTTACGGACGACGACGGTACCGACGATGGGGCGTTTATATAGATTTTTATATTTTGTTTCATTTGTACGAACTCCTTGTTTTGGTGTATATATGCTTTACTGTTTTGGTATATATATATATGTGTGTGTGTGTGCGCGCGCGCGCGCATTTGTTGTTTTGGTGTATATATGCGTTTATTGGTTTAGTGTACATACATCCTAGAATCGAGCTGATTGTTAATAACAACTATTTAAAATTTATTAATAATAAATCAAAAATAAAAAAATTATTATATAAAAATAAGAAAAAAAATGAATGGAAAAAAAACATAATAAGACAAAAAAGATGGGTTTTTGCTATAAAAAAAAACCTACCCATAACCCGCGTATAGGTGGGTTTTTTAGGAAAAAAAAAGGATACGCCTCAAAAAAATGCCATTTTACTGTCATCCAATTTATTGACTGTGTATGTGGGTTTTTTAGGAAAAAAAAAGGATACGCCTCAAAAAAATGCCATTTTACTGTCATCCAATTTATTGACTGTGTATGTGTTCTTATACATGCAAAATAAATGAACAAATATAGACAAAACCAGAAAAAAATATACAATTTAAATCGTCATTATATTTAAATTTTAAATCTTTTAACTATTCCAGAATCATTAACTGTATACATGTAATGTATGTGAAATAAGAAATTAAAATGGAACCTCAACTCGCTTTTGCACACGAACAATCTCCCGGACTCATCAGCTTCAGCTTCTTCTCGGCCTGAAATTTTTCCCAAAGAAAATTATTACAAAAATGAAAAAAAACAATGCTGTTTAATACTTCCTTCATAGGTTTCAACTTTCACCTAATAATAATAATTACACAATCTTTAAAGGTTGGGGTTTATGAAAGTACTTCCGGTTCTTCTGTCGTAACCGCCAAAACCAAGCAAGCGCACCGAACAAACAGCTGGCCGCCGCGATTGCCACCGCGGCCCCGACAGGGACCACAAGTGCATTTGCTGATTGTAACACGTGAACTGAAACTCCATTGTTTATGCTCTGAATCTGTTCTTTGTCTCCCAGCATGATTCCATAGTAGCTGTTTAAGAACCCGAACACCTCATCATCGTTCCAACCGATTGAACTGCTTTCTTCGTTTTGATTAAGGTATTTGTAGCAAGCTGGACACAGGTGTTTTGTGGGCCAGATTGTTTTTGGAAATTTAGGGTCACTGGTTTTAAGAGATTGTTCAGTTTCCTTTAGTCTCGTGTTGACTTCATTATGTGCGGTCCATAACCAGAGTGCATACTCACGGGTGCTGCGAAATGGTGTGGAAACCCTGCAATGTTTTTAAAGAAAAAATTTTAAAAGAAGGTTCAGAATTTTTTAAAAGAATGGATTTAGTTTTACCTTGAGCACATTTTGTAGAAATGTTTACTGCACTCGTTACATATGAAGAACTGGTGGATAAAATCGCACGTGGTTGTAAACGCCATTTGACTTTCTCCATCTTCCACTCTCACCGAGAGTGAATGTAACAAAACCCATAAACCGCAACTGTTAAATCGCCAAGTAAGTTAATATTCTTTTTCTTTATTCCTTATGAAATGTGAAGTGTACATAGAATAATATACCTGAAGCCTCGGGTATCATTCCTGCTGCCACGACAAAACATCTACATATCAAAGCACAAAAACTTATCTAAGTACGAGAAAAGAAAATACAAAAATGCATTAAAGTATTAAAGAAGGGTGAAAGATACCCAATTTCCCCGAGGGACTTCTTTTCCACAAATGTCAAATTTACCAAAAAGACCTTGTCCCGTGCTATTTGCAGATTTATGTTTGTTTGCCGGACGCATAGTTGAAGGGTATAAATCATCAAAATTGACTAGTATATCAGCACTTCCTCTCCGACATCTAAAATATCCAGACTTTAAATTAAATTAAGAAAATAGCAAGAAGTGATTATTTAAAAGATTTTTTTTTTCTTTTGGAATGAACCTTTTGGAAGGATGATGAGACACCATTAGTTCCATGAACTTTATAAGTGTACCTCTAGTATCTGGTTTAATCATCTGTTAACAGATATAATATAATTATTAAGTCAATGAACTCAAATGTAATAATAATCATAAACAACAAACATGCATTCACCTTGTTATCTAAAATGATGTCAAAGGCAACGTATGTAGCCTCTTCAGCATCATATACAGCCTCCGCAATCTACCTCACAAAAAAAAGGTTAATAACTTTTACAAAATGTAACTTCAAATTGTAAATATTTCTTTAACAAACCTGTCCAGGGTCTGAGACGTTTGAATGAAGGTGATCATCTTCAAATTTCTCGTCTTCAAGGTTATATGAGCTATATTAAAAACAAAATACAAAATCAAGCAGCTGTATCAATTAATAACCTTTAATTCCCATTTTAATATAATATATTTATCTCAAACAAATCATACCTTCCTAGTTGTTTATTAATCCATTTAAGCAAACGCTCAGCAGTTCTTCCATCATCAATAGGACGAATGTCACTTTTTTCATCTTTTCCATCCCATCCACCACCAACAAATCTAGAAGGTGGGCCCCAATATAGTGCCGGGTAGAAACTAACAGAGAATTGATCGCAGAGCTTAGTATTTATCTGTTCTGCCAAACATGGATAAAAGATGAATTGGTTGCTAACACATAAAACAATAAGAATGTCACATTCAAAAGAAAGTTAGTAATGTTACCTTATTCGCACAATCTACTCGTGTCATAAATATAATCCCTGGATGAATAGCATTGGCTCCATTAAAAAGCCTGGCAACCTTTTCATACTGGGGCTGCAAAGTTAAAGCTAAAACGATAAGCGGTTCAATAAATACATGTAGCCTTTGTGAATGAAAACTACAAGTACCTTATAATTTCTGCACGCTGGGCACCTGCAAAGTGTAATAATAATTAAAATTAGAGTTATAAATATGGATATTTGAGAAGCCAACAAGAGCTGAATTGTATTGCATCCACAGATCCAAAAAATAGAAGCTTTTAGCCATATAAAGTAAGATGCCATTCCTTTTAAGGTGCAGACAACATACATATCTCCAGAAACCAAAAAACCCATACAAAACTGAAAAGAGAAAAAAAACGAACCCGAAACAAAAATTGACGGTTTGGTTTAATGTTTTTGTAGAAACCGAACTGACGATTTTCACTTTTAACTTTGAGATTATTTATAAGAATTTAATAAAAATGTAACTCAAATCCTTTAGCCCAAATGTCTACTAGTTGTTAATTAACAAAATGACTTAAACCCAAAATTTTCAAGCTCAATTGACAAAACCACATATAACCGAAACTGAACAGTTTTCAAAAATTCAAAAACCAAAGTTTCGGTCATAGCCTAAAACCGATCCAAACTGAACAGTGCAGGCCCATATATAATTTTAACACCAATTGAATATAAATTTTATAGAATATAAACAGTAAGATCTAAGTTAACAAACCCTAGGATAGAAATGAAAGGCTGCTACCAGTGAGCGAAGAACTCTACAATGGCGTAAGTAGCGGACGAACCCTTGAGAGCTTCATCGAAGTTAGTGACGTTCAGATCAACAGGCTGATTGTCAATGACTGATCGAGATCCGGCCACCACCGTAGTAGTAATCAACAATACTACGGATGATGATAATAATAATAATAATAATGAAACGAAGCTCCAGGGAAGCAAAAGTTTAAATAAGGAAGAAGACATTGACTGAAACGGAGATGTTGACCGGCGGCGACAGGTGAGTTTTGTTTCCGGTCGGTTGAAAAGGGGAAGACTAGAAGGGAAGGGAGGGGTTTTGGATGAAAAATAATATTAATATATGTTGTCTTATTTTCTAAATACATTTTTAAAACTACCATTTTTTTTAATGTTATATCACTCTCTAATTTGAAGGGTTTCGCTATCCTTCTGATGAATGAATGTGAATATGTATTATAATGTTGAATAAAATAAAAAAGTTACATAAAATAGAAAGAAAGAAAAGCAAGAAGATTAGATAGTAAAAGTACATAAATCTCTAAAAAAATTCTTTATATACAACATAAATAGTTTTATTTTAAAGTTTATTCTTTTCACTGAATATTAGAATTCTAATTGTAGCGGTATCTAATGTTATATAAGGTTTTGCATTATAAAAAAAGGTGAAGATTCAAATGTTATTGTAAAAAATAAATAAATAAATAAACAAACTGATCGGTGCAAAAAAAAAGTTCCCTTTAAAAGTAAATTAGAGAACGTATGGCCTTTAGTTCTAAAAATGTCTAAGCTTCTAAGGGTTTCAAATTAGAATAGTATACTTTAAAAGAAAAAAATAGTATTAAAATTTTAAAAATATAATTATTTTGTCATTAATAAATTAATACGTTTGTGTTAACTGATATATTAGAATGTCACATTTTATAATTGATTTTAATTATATTTTGAAAGTGGTTATAAGTTGTAGTTAGCAAAAGATTGTTTATATCAAACCAACTCATATTTGTTTACCTAAACATTGAAGAGGATAGGTTGACCAACCTTAAAAAAGAACCCCATTTACCAACAATCCTAAGGGTTATAGGTTATGTTATTAACTTTATGGCAGGTGTTACATCATTTACTGCACCTCTTTGACCATCTCGTCTTAAAGAAATTGTTTAATCTCCTTAATTTATTTTTATAACAATCCAAAATTCTTAATTTATTGTGTGTGAGTGTATACGATTATAAAATCCGTTAATATTTTAACTTATATTGCTTTTAATGTCATTAACCCATGAAATGAGTGATACCTCACTCGTTAACTTTTGTTAAATAAGTTTTACCGTCCTAAATGTTAATGCATACCTCAGGGCCTTAGCTAAGATTTAAGAAAATTGAATACGACGTATGCATATTACTTTACTGAAAAGAGTAAAAGAAAAAGAAAAGAAAAAAAAAATTTTGTCTCTCATCACTAGACGGTTGGCACCGCAAGAGATTGGCGCAATATGTGATGTGATGTGCCATATGCGTATAAGGTGGAGGGTTGACGCAAGAGCAAAACCAATGCTATTTTGATAATTGCAAAATGTGAAAGCTATTTTCATACTTTTTTTGGTCAATGCGGCTATTTTAGTGGTTTTTTCTTGACAAAGAATTTGGAAGCATAGTTATACACATAGCTTGTGTAATTATTATATATATTGCGTAACTATTGTATGCAATTAGTTATAGATGTTGCGAAATTATTGTTTAACTTAATATGTAATTATGCCGTCGAAGAAAGAAATTTCTCATCTCCCAAAGGATTTGTAGGCTTTGTAAATTATCTCAAACCTATTTATATACGCATGTGAATAACTATATACTATTTGTTTGGCAATGTAACAATGTTTTGTTAAAAGATGGATGGATTGATAAGGCAAATTATTAAGATATATGGTTTGATAAAGTAAAGTGAATTAACGTTTTTGACAAAACGTATTCTATGAACTCTTGAAAAGTTGGTTAATATACTGCTTCTTTTGAAAGTGAAGAAAAGTGACACGTTTTTTTCAATTGAACACAACGAATTTCTGTTATATGCTATATTTGAATTTAAGACATTTTAATTCTTTGATGCTTTTAAAGCTTTTGCTTTATCAATGTACCACCAACTCCGTTGGTAAAAAAATGGCACCTTGAATCCTTGATATCCACTTTTTTTATCGTTTTGATATTTTAACTTTTTCATGATATTTACTTTCTTTTGCTTTTAATATTTAGTTGAGACTTTATATTTACTTCTACTCAAGTTAAACTAAGTTTCATCTCCAACTCCGTTGATTTTATGTTAAATTTTACATGAAATAAGCAATCTTGTAGAATCAATTTCAAACAAATTTGAAAGTGACTTCAAAACCCACTATTTTTCTTGTAATTATTTCATTAATAATAATAATAATAATAATAATAATAATAATTAGATTAAGGAATATTGGTTTTAAATAATCCTAACTATGGCCTATTGGTAAATATCAGTCTCAACTTTACATTTGCCTGCTGGCCGTCCCAACTATTGATGTATTTGTTTTTAACGGGCCGCGACTAACGGATGTTAACTCCGTTAGTGATTTGCTGACGTGGACCTTCTTCCCCGGCCGAAAACCTGCAACTTGCCTCCATTCTCCCTAATATCGTCACACCGTCTCCCTCCCTCTTCAAAAGACATCGGAAATTAGAAAATGAAGTAGATTTCATCTTCTTTCATGGCCAATCCCTATATACCAAACCCGATTTTATTTTCAAAATTTTGAAATCAATGTTACACGATTTACAAAATAAGTATAGGGCTTTTGTTAAGAGGATAAAAACGAGTCGAATGATGTGTCAATTACCTCGAATGGTGCACGATTGACGAGGGTGGACTTCGTCGGAGACAACAACGGCGGCACGTCGGTTATGTTTCGAATGTGGGGAAAGATAGAGAGAGAGATGGTGCAACGATATTAGGGAGAATGGAGGCGAGTTGCAGGTTTCCGACCGGAGAAGAAGGTCCACGTCAGCAAATCACTAACAGAGTTAACATCCGTTAGTCGCGGCCAGTTAAAAACAAATACATCAATAGTTGGGACGGTCAGCAGGCAGGTGTAAAGTTGTGACTGATATTTACCAATAGGCCATAGTTGGGATTATTTAAAACCAATATTCCTTATATTAATAATATTTTAATTAAAAGTGATTTTATTTTAGAGAAAATTATTGTTTGCATCCCTGTGGTTTTAAGACGGAGGCACAATGAGTCCCCGAAAATTTTTTTGAACTGGTTGAGTCCCTGTGGTTTCAAAAATGAACCATTTGAGTTTCTGCTGTTACTTAACTTTCAGTCTAAACTTTCATTTTACTGAAACCACAAGGACTTAAATTGTTCGTTTGTGAAACCATAGGGACTCAAATTGTTCGTTTCTGAAACCACAGGGACTCAACCAGTTCAAAAAAATTTTCAAAGACCCATTGTGCCTTCACCCTAAAATTACAGACACGCAAAGAGTAACTTTCTCTTTAATATATTTAGTTTTGCCGTCAAAGAAAACAATTTTGGAAGTGGATGGAGTTCAAACTCGACTCAAAATCCAATAGAGACCAAGAAGATGTGAAGTTTGTTCATGGAGTTGGGTTAGGCACGTGTTAGGCGGTTAGGCCTTGTGCTAACAACATTCCAAATGTTTGGTCAATGTAGAAGGCGATGTTTGAAAACTAACAGCAATTATAAAGAAACTAAAATATTATAAAGTTCATGAATATTGCTATTAAAAAAAAACAGAATAGTAAATGACGTTTTTTATGTTTGACTGTTTTCTCAATAGTCGTCCTCTAGCGAAAGAAATGGTAGAAAACATATCTGATGTTTCAAATCCTTTTCACGTTAAGTCATTTAACACTTAACCAAGTTAAATATTTATGTCAAATTTGGTCATGTGCAAGACACATGAGGGTATTTTTGTCATTTTACTCGTAAAAAAATTAAATAAAAATAATAATCAATTATCTTTCTCCATCTCTCATATCTTCTTATTCTCTTTAGTCACTTTGAAGGCCACCGGTCCTCAACCACGACCAATGTCTCAACTCTCCGGTTGTCGGCCACCGCCATCATCACGTCCTCGTCTTGCAACCTCCACGAGATCCTAGTCAATCCAATCGTAATGAAACCACCACCGCAGCACAAAAAAAACCCTTACGGACCAAACCACCGCAGCAAAACCATGACACCACCACCGTCCTCGTATTCCCCCGGTCAATTTTCCGGCAATTTTGGCTAAAAATAATCAAATCTGACCTGATATAACATGATATAACATTCCTGTTTATGACTTTCATCAGCTTCGATTAGGGCAGATCTAAAAGGTTGAACCTTCCACCGCCACACCAACTATACACTGGCGATCACCACTATCGTATCCGGTGGTTACAACCGTTGAATCATCTCTACTCTCTCTCTCTCTCTCTCTCTCTCTCTCTCTATATATATATATATATATATATATATATATATATATATGCCAACCAAAAACCTCTTCAGATTCAGACATCTGAATATCATGATTAAAATCAATCGGATCTAAGGTAATGAACCATCAATCTCGAAATCTTATATAACTCAAATATAGATATGAGATTAGCCCTAATCAATTGGATTGGGCTTTAAGCGGTGGTTTGCGGTGGTCCGGTGGTGGTGTGGTCTGTGGTGCAGGTGCGATGAAAAGAGAGAGAGAGAGAGAGAGAGAGAGAGAGAGAGAGAGTGTGTGGAAAGAGAGAGGAGATGAAAGGGAGTGAAAACCTATTTTTATTTTAAAATATATTTATTCTTTTATTTTAATTATTAAAAAATGTATGAATTTACGAAACTACGCTCTTGCCTTGCTTATTGTAACATTCGTTACTTTTCAAACCCAAAAACCCAACCCATTTTGAATTTTCAGTTTTTGTTTATAAATATATATACATATAAATATATATTATTAAATTCTAAAGTTTCGATTCATATAACATTCGTTAATGCTTATTTGAAATTTGCATTTGTATTCGTTAAACCGGCCCGTTTTGTCGTTTCAATATAGCCTTGTTCATCATTCATCAATAAAATAATATTGACGAGAATATACGTTTATTGTTCGTCTTCTTTTTCATTTTGATCAACTAACGAAACTTCGAGATTTAGAGCTTTTATTTATCTTAAGAGATTTGAAAAATATCCAAATTTTTATTATGTTTATAACACATTTCAAGTTCGAGATTCAATTCGTAAAACTTAATTTTTTTTTAATCTTAAAAACAATTTCCAAAGAACAAGGATCAATTGATAATTAAACTTTAAATTTCAGTTTTAATACAATATGAAAGTCTAGGGACCGAAGTTGTAAAATATTCAAATTCATAATAAATTAACCTAAAACCCAGCCCACCTGAGTCACGCTTTTCCGGCAGCCGGAACTCCGGCTCCGACCACTTTTAAAACTCCCCCAAAAGCTCGCGTTTGACCTGTTTAATTGATGTAGCGGATTATGACGTCAATAACAAACCTTAGTCAATACGTTAATTGCATTTTAACGGCTTGTATTGAGTGAATTAAGTCCGGTAAATCCCGTGGATTCCGGCGACGGAGGCACCCCCTAACCCCCTTTTAAAAGTCCAGGATGGGTCTTCAGAGTGACGTGTAAGAACATCCACGACGAGATCTACCCTACAATGCTATGAGCGGAAATCATAAGTGAAAAACTCGAAAACATCTCTTTAATCTCCTTGTATGAATCTTGACAGCAGTGATAAGTACATTGGATATGACAGTGTGAAGCTAAGGCACAACATGGACCAACTCAACCAGAAGGTCAAAAGGACTCATGAACAAAAAGGCCAAGCAACCTATTTATAGGCTTGCTTGGGGACTTATGCGGCGCAAAAGTTGCACATGAAGGTTTTTGACAAAATTTCTTGGGAAAACGATGATGAAATGACCTGACTTTTGAGTATGTTGTTCAACACCAATGATATAACAATCCTTGAAGTTTTGGTGAGGTTTGAACGGCTACATCATCTGGAATGAACAAAAATGTGTATAAAAGTTCTAAATAAAAAATACTAAATGTTTAATCTCAATATTCATTCATCATGTTATTCATCTTCAAAGTTTGGTCCCAATCTTCATAATCTTCATCACCATCTCAAAGTTTAGTCCCAATCTTCATAATTTCATCACCATCATTGGTTCAGTTCGGTTCTTTTTTTTGTCTTTTTTTTAAGTGGATAACCGAAGCTGAAAATTCAATTTTTCAAAAAAAACAAAAACGTAATCGTTGGTTAATGCTTCGATTTCTGTTTTTTCGGTGTTGGTTTGGTTAATTCGCTTTTTGGCTCACCCCTATTGGGTTGATGATGCGTACACGGTGATTGTGCTTAATGTTAAAGATGTTGAACTTTCAAAGATGAATGCATTACACCGTACCAGTTTTACCAGTGTGTGATCCAACATGTGAGTTATGAAGGACAGAACTAGTTGTCTAAAATATATATTCATATAAGTTTCCATTAAGTGATACCCCAGGGTTTACCTCCTACGTACGCTCTTTGTATTTTGGATAGCAGAAGAATTCTTATGGTGAGTCTCATAGTGAATCTCAAATTATCTATGAAAGTCGAAAGATCCGCATAATGCACTTAACATTTCTCTTAAAGACAAAGACTTTGGGAGAATGCAAACATTGGTCTACATGGAAGTGTTTCCCTCGTACGTACGCTCTTTGTATCTTGGATAGTGGAAGAATTCTTATGGTGAGTCTTATAGTGAAGCTCAAATTATCTACGAAGGTCGAAAGATTCGCATAATACACTTAACATTTCTCTTAAAGACAAAGACTTTGGGAGAATGCACACATTGGTGTACGTGGAAGGATTTCCCTCCTACGCACGCTCTTTGTATTACGGATAACGGAAGAATTCTTATGGTGAGTTTCATAGTGAATCTCAAATTATCTACAGAAGTCGAAAGATTCGCATAATATACTTAGCATTTCTCTTAAAAACAAAGACTTTGGGAGAATGCACACATTAGTGTGAGGGTTTCCCTCCTACGTACGCTCTTTGTATTTTGGATAGCGGAAGAATTCCTATGGAGAGTCTCATAGTGAATCTCAAATTATCTACGAAAGTCGAAAGATTCGCATGATACACTTAACATTTCTCTTAAAAACAAAGACTTTGGGAGAATGCAGACATTAGACATTGGTGTACATGAAAAGTTGATTTCACCTTTAGATACGTGTTCATGGAAATTTGATAGAAGAAGAAACTGAAAAAAACATGAGAATGAAAAAAAGTAAAAGAAAGGCTTTTATTTACAACCAAATGATGATGATTAGTTGCATGGTGATTTAGCCATATAGTTTTCCGTTTAAGGGGATGTTTGGGATTGCTTATTTTTACCAACTTATAACTTATAAACTTTTTGAAAAGTAATAAGGTGTTTGGGATTGCTTTTATTGTAAGAGGAAAAGTTTCATAAGTTACATTTTTGTAACTTATTAATTTAATAAAAAGTTATAAGGAGGTAAAATAAGGAATCCCAAACACCCCTAATTAATATCCATATGTAATGTTTTATTTTATTGAATAAATAGCTTTTATCCCCTGTATTACGGGGATGTTTTACATTATTCGTTTATAATATTTGTATATTTTTTGGATTTAAATTTGAGTTATTTTAAATAAGTTAATAATATACTTAGGATTTGATGACGAAAAGTATTCACAAATAAATGAGATGTTATAACCCGATTTAAAAGTTATCTGGGTTTGGTGAGATCCATGACCCGCTTATTTTTTACTGTAAAATTGTTTCTTAATTATAAATATATATATTTAAAAAAATCGGAAACAATTTTATTAGTAAGTTATGCTTGATATATGAATTTCTTTTAAGTTTTGTTAATGTTCGAGCAACCCACCGATTTGATTTTATGTTATGTATTATATGATTTGGCAGTGAACATTTAGAGGTCTACAGATTTTACTATGATCGTCTATCAAGTAGACATTGCATGAGGCACGTATGATTGCTTTTAAGATTCGTTCATACAGTCGATCTTGTAATTATGTTTGATGGCTTTTGTTTGTGTTATTGTCTATTTATATCCATCTCGTATACGAGATATAAATGGCAAACTAATAAATAAAACATCAAAAGTTCTATACAAAGAAATATTTAGAGATTTATAAATTATAAATATTTTTCTCATTTAACACTGTTGTGTATTCAACCCGTTCTAAATTACAAGACTTTGTTATAGTTAACGATTTGAAACCGCAATTACATACAAAGCTTAACTACTATTGGTCAAACTCTTAACTACTCATCTAATTGCTTTATGTTGGTTGCTTAAATATATACTATAAACTTTAGAAGCACAAAATCTTGTTATTTAACCCCCAACAAATTCTTCAATCAAGTCTTATTTCTTGAATGTTTCCTTTCATCATATTAGAAGCTTTTTCATGAATCATAAATACGTGTTGGGGAAAGTTAACGCACCAACTAAATTAGCATGTTAACTGTGCGAATTGAGTTGTATAATTATATATAAGTATTGTAATTATGTATGTGATTACACTATCTAAGTTGTAACTACACTACACTATAATTACACTTTGTTATATATATAATTACACTACTTGATTCATACAGTTAACACATTAATTTAATTTGTATTTGATTCAAACCCGAAGTCATCGATTTTTTGAATATACAAGCCGTTTGGTTTTGGGTTATTTTCGATTCAGTTATAGTCGCGGGGGGGGGGGGGGGGGGGTTATTTTTGTGTAGACGTTGCAAGAAAAAAATTAATGAAAATGATATTTTAAGCTTGTGAGAACGCATATTAGAGTTCCACATATATATTGAATTCAAAAAACAAAAATAGCCTCGCGTTACGTGGAACTATACGAATACAAAGTTGTCACAGTAGTAGAGTTTAAAATTCAATAAAGTTATAAATCAAAAATAATAAATGTTTAATCTTAATATTCATTCATCATGTTATTCTCTTCAAAGTTTGGTCCCAATCTTCATAATCTTCATCACCATCTCAAAGTTTAGTCCCAATCTTCGTAATCTTCATCACCATCAATCGGTTTGGTTCGGTTCTTTTTTTTTCTTTTTTTTAAGTGGATAACCGAAACTGAAAATTCAATTTTTCAAAAAAACAAAAACTTAATCGTTGGTTAATACTTCGATTCGGTGTTTTCGGTTTTGGATTGGTTAAATCGCTTTTCGGCTCACACCTATTGGGTTGATGATGCGAACACGGTGATTGTGCTCAAGGTTAAAGATGTTGAACTTTCAAAGATTAATGCATTACACCGTACCAGTTTTACCAATGTGTGATCCAACATGTGAGTTATGAAGGACATAACTAGTTGTCTAAAATATATATTCATATAAGTTTTCATTAAGTGATACCCCAGGGTTTACCTCTTACGTACGCTCTTTGTATTTTGGATAGCAGAAGAATTCTTATGGTGAGTCTCATAGTAAATCTCAAATTATCTACAAAAGTCGAAAGATCCGCATAATACACTTAGTATTTCTCTTAAAGACAAAGACTTTGGGAGAATGCAAACATTGGTGTACATGGAAGGGTTTCTCTCCTACGTACGCTCTTTGTATTTTGGATAGTGGAAGAATTCTTATGGTGAGTCTCATAGTGAATCTCAAATTATCTACGAAGGTCGAAAGATTCGCATAATACACTTAACATTTCTCTTAAAGACAAAGACTTTGGGAGAATGCACGCACTGGTGTACGTGAAAGGATTTCCCTCCTACGTACGCTCTTTGTATTTTGGATAACGGAAGAATTCTTATGGTGAGTCTCATAGTGAATCTCAAATTATTTACAGAAGTCGAAAGATTCGCATAATACACTTAGCATTTCTCTTAAAAACAAAGACTTTGGCAGAATGCACACATTGGTGTGAGTTTCCCTCCTACGTACGCTCTTTGTATTTTGGATAGCGGAAGAATTCCTATGGAGAGTCTCATAGTGATCTCAAATTATCTACGAAAGTCAAAAGATTCGCATGATACACTTAACATTTCTCTTAAAGACAGACTTTGGGAGAATGCAGACATTAGACATTGGTGTACATGGAAAGTTGATTTCACCTTTAGATATGTGTTCATGGAAATTTGATAGAAGAAGAAACTGAAAAATACATGAGAATGAAAAAAAGTAAAAGAAAGGCTTTTGTTTACAACCAAATGATGATGATTAGTCGCCGGTGATTTAGCCATATAGTTTTCCGTTTAAGGGAATGTTTGGGATTGCTTATTTTCACCAACTTATAACTTATAAACTTTTTGAAAAGTAATAAGGTGTTTGG
The DNA here is from genome assembly GCF_021521415.1 of Bidens hawaiensis. NCBI lineage: Eukaryota > Viridiplantae > Streptophyta > Magnoliopsida > Asterales > Asteraceae > Bidens > Bidens hawaiensis. Next base: position 834 of record NW_027495291.1, on the reverse strand, counting down.
GATTGCTTATATTGTGAGAGGAAAAGTTCCATAAGTTACACTTTTGTAACTTATTAACTTAATGAAAAGTTATAAGGAGGTAAAATAAGGAATCCCAAACACCCCCTAAATAATATCCATATGTAATGTTCTATTTTATTGAATAACTACCTTTTATCCCTTGTATTACGAGGTGGTTTTATATTATTCATTTATAATATTTATATATTTTTTTGGATTTAAATTTGAGTTATTTTAAGTAAGTTAATAATATACTTAGGATTTGATGACGAAGAGAATTCACAAATAAATGAGATGTTATAACTAGATTTAAAAGTTATCTGGGTTTGGTGAGATCCATGACCCACTTATTTTTTACTGTAAAATTGTTTCTTATTTATAAATATTATATATTTTAAAAAAATCGGATGTTAATTTTAGCATATCCCTATTTTATAGGATCTATATATCAAATATTTGGTAAGATTAATTTTTAAATATTTTATAGGATTTTCATAGGTGAGATTAATTTTAATTTAATGATATATTATAACCCGTTTAAGAGCTATCTGGATTTGATGAGACACATACCGGTGAATTCGGGTCAAACGCATGAGCAATCTGGTGGCTTAAGAGAATGTATGAAACAATCAGAGAGCTTTTAAAGGTTTTATTTATATGGGTTCGGTTTAAATAAGAAGTTTGGTTTTTATAGGAAGGCTAAAAAAATAATAGAGTGACATGTGGCAAACTAAAAAAGCATAGAGAAGGGCATTTTAGTTTAACAAAAATAATCAAGAAAACCCACCCACCTCCACAACTCCAATCCTTCGCCTACCGCCACCACTGTGTTTC